>NC_134530.1:291953222-292250722 GCF_050624435.1 Tenrec ecaudatus
TTTGTGCTGGCTCATAGCAACTCTATACACAATATAATGAAATGTGAGCCCGTCTCGTGCCACCCTCACAGTGGTTATTTTGCTTGTTGTCATTGTTGCAGCCATGGGCTAATCCAACTTTTGAGGGGCTCCCTCTCTTTTGCTGTCCCTCTACTGCCCTTTCATTCATTTCCTCAGGTAGTGATGAACCCCCAATCATAAAATTATTTTCATTGCTACTTCGGAACTTTAATTTTGTTACAGTTATGAATCAGGCCTCCACTGTGAAAGGGTCATTTGACCCCCCCAAAGGGTTAGCGACCCACAGGTTGAGAACCACTGCTCTATACTAAGAGGAGTTTCTCTTAGGATCTACAGCACCATATTGTGAAAAGCATGAGTCCTACAGTGATTGTTGTTAGTGTTGCCCAGTGGATTTCGACTCTCAGCAACTCTACGCACAAGATAATGAAACGCTGCCCCGTCCTGTGCCATCCTCACAGTGGTTTCTTGTCTGCACTCATTGTTGCAGCCACTGCGCTAATCTATCATTGGGGGTCTGCCTCTCATTTGCTGCCTTTCTGCTCTGCCAAGATTTCTGTCTTGCTCAAGGACAGTGGCTCTCAATCTTCCTATAATGCCACAGGCCTTTTATACCACTCATCATGTAGTGGGTACAATCCCAGTCGTAAATTTATCTTCATTACTACTTCATAACTGTAATAAAGCTACTGCTATGAATTGGGCCACCCCTGTGCAAGGGTAGTTCATCACCCTAATGGAGTCCTGACCCACAGGTTGAAAATCTCTGCTCCAAACTATGAAGAATGTCTCTTAAGATATATTTCAGCAAAAGTTAGAAGCAAAAGTCCTGTTGTTATTGTATTTAGGTGCCTTCAAGTGGGTTTTGGCTCATAGCAACTCTATGCAAAATGTAACGAAACGCTCCCCCATCCTGTGCATTCCTCACAATGGTTCTTTGCTTGTGCTGGTTGTTTCAGCCACTGAGGTATTCTAACGTGGAGGGGCTGCCTCTCCTTTGCTGCCCTTCTACTCTACCAACATTTGTGTCTTCCTCTCGGACAGTGGTTCTCAATCTTCCTAATTCCACGACCCTTTCATGCAGTTCCCAATAGAGTGGTGGACCTCCAGTCATACAAAATTTTCGCTGATATTTCATTACTGTAATTTTGCTAATCTTATGAATCAGGCAACCCTTGTGAAAGGGTCATTCAACCCACTCACTCCCCAAAAGGGTTCATGATTCATAGGTTGAGAAGCCTGCTCTAAACTAAGAGGAGTTTCTCTTAAGATCTAAGTCAGCATATTTTTAGAAGCTCAAGTCCTTTTTGTGTGTTGCTGTTAGTTGCTGTCGAGTGGGTTTTGACTCTTAGCAACTCTACGCACAATATAATGAAACGCTGCGCGATCCTGTGCCGTCCTCACAGTGGTTTGTTGATGGCACTCATTGTTGCAGCCACTGAGCTATTCCATCTTGTAGGGTCTGCCTCTCACTTGCTGGCCTTCTGCAGTACCACGTTTTGTGTATTCCTCTTGGGCAGTGTTTCTGAACCTTCTTAATGGCATGGCTCCTTTATACAATTCTTAATGTTGTGCTGATCCTCCAACAGTAATTTTTTTTCATTGTTACTCCATTACTGTGATTTCTCTACTGTTATTAATTGGCAACACCTGTGAGAGGCTCGTCTGAAACCCCATAGGGGTCGCGACCACAAGTTAAGAACCACTGCTCTAAATTTAGAGGAGTTTCTCTTAAGATCTAGTTCAGCATCTTGTTAGAAGTACACGTCCTGTAGTTATTGTCGTTAAGTTCCGTCGAGTGGGTTTTGACTCTTAGCAACTCTATGCACAATATAATGAAACGCTGCCCTGTCCTGTGCCACCCTCACCGTGCTTGTGTGCTTGGCCTCAGTGTTGCAGCCACTGTGCTAATGCAACTTGTTGGAGACTGCCGCTCTCTTCCTTCCGATCTGTACCAAATTTGTGTTTTGCCCTAGAGAAATGGTTCTTAACCTTCCTAATGCCACTACCCTTTCATATTGATTCTCATTTAGTGGGGACCCACAACCATAAAATTATTTTCATTGGTACTTTGTCACTGTAATTGTAGTACAGTTATGAATCGGGCCACCCCTGTGAAAGGGTCATTCTACCCTCCCAAGGGGCACGACCCACAGGTTGAGAACTGCTGCTCTAAAGTTAAAGGACTTTCTCTTAAGTCCTACTTCACCATATTGTTAGAAGCACAAGTCCTGTAGTTATTTTTGTTGAGTGCTGTTGAGTGGGTTTCTGGTCACAAGAACTCTATGCACAATATAATGAAATGCTGCCCAGTCCAATGCCATGCTCAGAGTTGTTCATTTGCTTGTGCTCATTGTTGCAGCCACTGGGCTAATCAATCTTGTAGGGGCTGCCTCTCCTTTCTGCCCTTCTACTCTACCAAGAATTCTGTCTTCCTCTAGGGAAGTGATTCTCAACCTTCCTAATGCCACGACTCTTTCATACCATTCCTCATGTAGTGGTGACTGCCAAATCATGAAATTATTTTCATTGCTACATCATACCTCTAATTTTTCCACTTTAATGAACGGCCCACTGCCGTGAAAGGGTCATTCGTCCCCCAAAAGGGGTCACAACCCTCAGTTTGAGGACCGCTGCGCTAAACTAATAGGAGGTTCTCTTCAGGTGTACTTAGGTACATTGTTAGAAAAACAAGTCCTGTTTTTTTTTTTCTTGTGGGTTTTGACTCATAGCAACTCTATGTCAATATAATGAAACACTGTTCCGTCTTGTGCCATCCTTGCAGTGTTTCTTTGGCTTGTGTTTATTGTTGCAGCCACTGTGGTATCCCATCTATATTGGGGCTGACTCTATTTTGTTGCCCTTCAACTGTATCAAGAATTGAGTCTTCCTCTTGGACAGTGGTTTTCAACATTCTTACTCACGACCCTTTCATCCAGTTCCTCATGTAGTCGTGACCAACCAACCATAAAATTATTTTTGTTGCTACATCATAGCTGTAATTTTGCTACTGCTATAATTCAGGCCACCTTATGAAAGGGCTGTTTGACCCCCTAAGTAGATATGACCCACAGGTCGAGAGCCGCTGCTCTAAAAGAAAGGGGAGATTCTCTTAAGGTCTTCTTCAGCATATTGTTAGAAGCACAAGCCCTGTTGTTATTGTTGTTGGGTGCAGTCGAGTGGGTTTGGCTCATAGCCACTCTCTGCACAATATAATGAAACTCTGGGGGTCTTAAAGGCTTGTAGGCAAACAGGCTGAAATCTAGCTTGGAAGCAACAAAGCCCACAGAGAAGAAGCACACAAGCCTAAGTGAACACGAAGTGTTGAAGGGAGCAGGTAGCAGACACCAAACAACAAAAACCAATACTGTGTGATCACCTTCCCCACATAAACGCTGAAGATGAATGTGTGCATAAGTAAGTGTGGTGAAGAAGGCTGATGGTGCCCGGCTATCAAGCGATATAGTGTCCCGGGTCTTAAAGGCTTGAAAGTAAACAAGCAGGCCCTGAAGCAACAAAGCCCACATGGAAGCATCACACAAACATGTGTGATCATGAAGTGCTGAGGGGACCAGTTTTCAAGCAACAAAGGCGGGAGGGGGGATTATATCATCGTGAATGAGGGGAGTGCATGACGGGGGACCTATGCCCACCTGTAGACAACTGGACATCCCTTGCGGAGGGGTAGTGGGAAGGAGATGAGTCACTCAGGGTTCAGTGTAGCAATAATGAAACCCACAACCTTCCTCTAGTTATTAAACACTTCCTCCCCCCACCTCTCATGATCCCAATTCTACCTTGCAAACCTGGTTAGACCAGAAGATACACAGCGCTACAGATGGAAACTGGAAACACAGGGAATCCAGGACAGATGAACCCCCCAGGACCAGCGGTGAGAGTGGCGATACTGGGAGGGAAGTGGGTGTAGAAATGGGAAACCGATCACAAAGATCTACATATAACTTCCCCCCTGGGAGATGGGCAACAGAAAATTGGGTGAAGGGAGACGCCGCGCAGTGTAAGATAAGAGAGAATAATAATTTATAAATTATTAAGGGTTCATGACGGAAGAGGAGCAGGATGAGAGGGGGAGAGGGGAAAGGGGAAATGAGCTGATTCTAGGAACCCAAGAGGAAAGCAAATTTTGAGAATGATGAAGGCAACGAATGTATAAGTGTGCTTTGCACAACTGGTGCATGTATGGATTGTGATGAGTTGTATGAGCCCCAATAAAATGATTTTAAAAAAGAAAAAGAAAGAAATGTCTATAAATGAATGAAGGCAACATATGTACAAAATGCCTGATGCAATTAATATGGATTGCAACAAAAGTTGTAAGAGTCTCCAATTAAAAATTTTTAATAAAAATGTATATATAATAAATATTTTCCTAACTTATATAAATGATTAATAAGAATAAAATTAAGCAGCCTGGGTTTTTTATAGGAAAAAATAATGATAAAAGAACAAATGAGAGATTCAGAAGGAAGCAATGGATAGGAAAATATTATAAGGAAAGTTTTCTCTTATATGGAATGTACATTCTCTTACATGACAACAATCAGAATATGCCGTAAGAACCTCAGACCAAATACTAGAATAAAATAGAGGAAAACATTCCCAACCCTTCAATAAAATGCTATATGCTTTCTATGATTTTCACAAAAGGTCAAATTCTTTAACAAAATATTTTGTTCATTCAAATTTTTAATTATGCATAAATTTATGTCTCCTTGCATTACATCTAATAAAAAGGCATAAGAATTGTTTTTGCTCTATCTAAAACTAAATAGAAGATAGTGAAGGTGAAAAAATAGCTTTCGTGAATGTTGCTTTGAAATACAAATGGCATTGTCCTAAGAAATTATAATGATTTAATTTTTAAAAATCATTTTATTAGGGGCACATACAACTCTTATCACAATCCATACATACATCAGTTGTGTAAAGCACATCCGTACATTCATTGCCCTCATCATTCTCAAAACATCTGCTCTCCACTTAAAGCCCTGGCATCATGTCCTCATTTTTCTCCTCCCTCCCTGTTCCCCCCTCACTCATGAACCCTTGATAATTTGTCAGATCTTACATATTTTGTCTCCCTTCACCCACTTTTCCGTTGTCCATCCCCCAGGGAGGAAGTTATACGTAGATCCTTGTAACTGAGGTCTCAGAGCAGCTGGGTGTGATGCAGGGGAAGCTCTAGAAGCAGCTGCAGGCACAGCGGGAGTTGGCAGCCCAACAGTGAGGGTCACTGCATCCGTCGGTACCAGAAAACTGGCTGGGCTTGCTTATTCCCCTAGATGCTACCCCTGCCTTGAAGAGAACCGTGACAGAGGCCTGTAGACATGTGTCAGGAAAAGATGAGTCCTTCACTGTTTCCTCTTCCCACAAACTTTTGAGGAGAGCCTGCTGGGCAGGGGCTCAGCACCCTGGCTCCAGTCAAATGCCCTTCCCCCCACCACACCCTCGCAGCCCCAACTCCCCATGCCCTGGGTTTGCTTCTTGAATCCAGAGGAGCAGCCTGGGCAAAGACCATGAAGACCTTGTCCTTCAGGCAGCCCCTTTGATTGGGTCCGTTGACCTCCAGAGTGTGGACACATGCACACTAACTGTTGGGGGACTCAGGCTGTCACCACAGGGGCCAGGATCTGAAGAGGATGCTGGCACTGCAGGGCTTCCTGAGGGAAGCCGAGGACTTGCAGAGCTGGCTGAGCAGCCAGCAGCAGGTGGCCAGAGGAGAGAGGTCTATGAGCACACCCTAGTGAGGAAGGGGCTAGGGGCAAGGAAGGTGCCCTGGAGCCGAATGAAGACGGGTAGTGGAGGGGGGCTGCATGCACAAGGGGCTGATGGGGAACATCAGTCTGGACTGAGGACAGCTGTGGCTTCCCATTCCCCTCTCTGCGAAGAGGGGCAAGTTCTGTGGCTGTTCAGTCCTGCCCTGCCCAGTCCCTAACTGAGTCACAGCCCACCAGCCAGGGCCCCCTGTGACCCCTCTCCTCGATTCTCAGCTCCTCTTAACCAAGTTTGCAATGTTTCGGCACCAAGTGAAGATGGGTGGCCACCAGGGGGCAGCCTGCCCCACTAGCGGAGAGCCTGCTGGAGTGGCGGCCCAGCACTGCCCCCAGGACCCAGCAGTGGTGACAGGACCTACAGTGAGTAACAGCAGCCTGGAGCAGGGGTGAGTTTGGGAGGAGGTGCTGGGCATGGGATGAAGAGGCTTCCAGGATACCCTTGCTGTGCTGTGGCTCTGGCAAACCACTGTCTCTGGAGAGGGACCGAGTTCAGGGAACCCAGGGCAGCCCCTGCTCTCTGCGGCCTGTGGAGGAGGCAAAGCTGGGTCGGCGGATCAGGGAGCCTGGTCACAAAGCCCACTTTGCAGGGTCACTTTCCCAAGCCACGGGCTCCCTGCACCTTCAGGGGCGTTCTGGGAAGAGTTGAGCAGGGCTGAGGATGCCCTGCACAGCCCCAGGCTGACCCAGGTCACAGTACAAGCTACTGCGTGTCCAGCCCAGATGGAGCTTAGGCGAGATCCCGATTTGCCCATGATCCTAGCCCAGAGGCTGGCCTGGAGTCTCAGGGGCCCGGCATTTGCTGAATGCAAGAACCATGGAGGGGTGCAGCTTCTACCTTTGAAGGGTGTGCAGTCTCCTCCAAACACACAGCATGCCTGGGTCGCACACAACGTGGCTACCTGCCGTGAGCCGGGCTTTAGAATGACCCCACCTGCTGACTCATGGGGATCCTCCAGAGGGTTTGCAAGTCAGTAAATCTTTCCAGGATCAGGGAACCTCTTCTTTCTCCTGAGGAGCAGTTAGTGGGCCTGAACCAGGCAACAGCCCAACACTTCCCAAGCAGGCCTCCTGGAGCATCGTTAGAGCAAGGGGTAAACTGCTAGTGATAATGGGCTCCTGGGAGGAGAGTTTGCAGAAAGGCCTAAAGCACCGAGAAAGATCTCAGGACGGTGGCCCTCTGGGAGCTTAGGACAAGTTCTAAACCCAGCCAGGAAGCTGAAGGGTTGACCAGACAGAAGCTGAGGGGGAGGAATGAGCATGCTGGGATAACTGCTGACCCCCGCCTGGGGGCAGGGCTGCCTGGTTGGAGCTGTGGGAGCTGACTCAGGCCAGACCCCACCTGCTCTGAGACGCTGAGGCCACCCTCAAAGTTCACAGCCAAATGTCTCACGTGCTCGTCCGTATCCAGGTGGGTGCCTGAGGGAGGGGGTGGCTTCTGCAAGTGCTGCCACCCCAGGCCCAGAGTCCCACACTCAATGCCCGGGCCCTTGGCAACCATGCTGTCTCAGGAGAAAGCCACAAGCCTCCCAGATGCTGTGTCCCACTGGGTGGAGGCCCTCCTGAGGAGACATGGATCGCACCAATGAATCACACAATCTGCCTCTGACACCTTGAGGCCTCCTCACCCCCACTATCATCACCCCAGTGCCGCTTCCCACTCTGGACTAGAGTGCATAGATATCAGCAAGAGATAAAACTCATGACACATGAAACCCAAGAACAGGAATGGGAATAGAGATACCAAAAGGGTAGGGAGAAGGGAGGTAGAGGATGGGAGGAACGGGAACCGATAGCAATGAATGACATATAACCACACACCCCTCTCAGGGAGAGGAGCAACAGAAACCTGAGGATAAAAGAGACAATGGTCGATGTGAGATATGAAAATAATAACAATCTATAATCTATCAAGTAACCATGATTGGGGGAGGAGGAAAAAAAGAGGAGCTGATCCCAAGGGCTCAACAGAAAATAAATGTCTAGAAAAGAATGATGGCAATATACGAATGACTATGTCAGATACAATTGGTGTATGGATTGTAACAAGAGCTGTAAGAGCCCCCAATAAAATAAATAAATTTAAATTAAAAAAAACACCAAAAACCTCCATCTGCACAGTGAGGCAGTGAAGGGACAAGTGTCCCTAGTCCCTCGGCTCTCACACCAAAGGCTACCTCTAAGTGGGGGTCTGGCAAAGTTGTGGATGGGTGGGCAAAGCTATCAAGCGGCCCATGAGGGACTTCATTGGCCCTGGAGAACTGGGTGGGAAGGAGGGGTGGCGGGCAGAACTGAGGACGAGTAGACACTTGGTAAGGCTGTGGGATTGAGCGGCAGAGACATGGAGGTTTGGACATGAGTGGTGGTGGACTCAGGCCGGCTGTGACGCTGCTTCGGTACCAGGTCCCCTCACCCCATGCTATCCCGTGCTCTCCCAGGCTCCAGGTGCAAGACTATGCCTCCTGGGCAGTCAGTGTGCAGTGAGATTTGCAGGCGGTGGAGGAGCCCCAAGACCCCGGCAGTGGAGCCCAAAACTTCAGTGTCCAACAAGAGCTGCGGGCCGAGCTGGAGGCCCAGAAGGAGCTGCACCAGTGCGCCACCCAGCGGGGACAGCAGGTGCTCCAGGCTACAGGGCCGTCCACCGTGGAGGTCGGCTCCCCTTTCTGGCCCTCCCCCAGCCCACTGGACCACTGCACCCTGGCCCCACAGGGCCAAGCACCTTTCTTTTCTATTTTTTTAATCATTTTATTGGGGGCTCGTGCAATTCTTATCACAATTCATACATACATGCATTGTGTCAAGAACATATGTACAGGCTCTTCCTCTAACTGTAGCGGCCTGAGGTGACCTGCTAAAATGGTTCGCTACTCATTTGACCCAGAAAACCATACAAAATCCTGCAAATACAGAGGGTCGAAACTCCGGGTCCACTTCAAAAACACCCGTGAAACTGCCCAGGCCATCAAAGGCATGCACATCTGGAAAGCCACCAAATACTTGAAAGACGTCACTCTGCAGAAGCAGTGTGTGCCTTTCCGACGGGACAATGATGGTGTTGGTAGATGTGCCCAGGCCAAACAGTGGGGTGGGACCCAGAGTTGGTAGCCCAAAAAGAGTGCTGAATGTTTGGTTCACATGCTTAAAAATGCAGAAAGTCATGCTGAACTTAAGGGTTTAGATGTGGATTCTCAGGTCATCGAGCACATCCAGGTGAACAAAGCCCCCAAGATGCACCACCGGACTTACAGAGCTCTTGGCTAGATTAATCCACACAGGAGCTCCCCCTGCCACATTGAAATGATCCTGACTGAGAAGGAACAAATCGTTCCCAAGCCAGAAAAGGAGGTTGCACTGAAGAAAAAGATTTCCCAGAAGAAACTGAAGAAGCAAAAACTCATGGCTTGGGAATAAATTAAGCTTAAATAATAAAAGGGTTTTTTTTTTAAAACGAACATATGTACATTTGTTGCCATCATCATTCTCAAAACATTTGCCTTCTACTTGAGCCCTTAATATCTGCTGTTCATTTTCCCCCTCCCTCCCCACTCCCCCCTACCTCACGAAACCTTCATCATTCATAAATTAATATTATTTTATCATATGTTGCACTGTCCAAAGTCTCCCCCTTCCTTCTTCTCTGCTGTCCCTCCCCCAGGGAGGAGGCTATTTGTAGATTCTGGTAATCAATTTCCCCTTTCCACCCCACATTCTCTCCACCCTCCAGGCATCACCACTCTCACCACTGGTCCTGAAGGAGTCATCTGTCCTGCGTTCCCTGTGTTTCCAGTTCCTATCTGTACCTATGTACACCCTCTTATCTAGCCAGATTTGTAAGGTAGATTTGGGATCATGAGAGTCGGGGGAGGAAGCATTTTAGAACTAGAGGAAAGTTATATGTTTCATCGTTGCTACCCTGCACCCTGACTGGCTCATCTCCTCCCCACAACCCTTCAGTAAAGGGTGTCCGGTTGGCTACCAATGGGCTTTGAGTCTCCACTCTGCACTCACCCACATTTTCAATGATATGATTTTTTGTTCTTTGATTCTTGATACCTCATGATCCCTTCGACAGCTCGTGGTCACACAGGCTGGTGTGTTTCTTCCATGTGGGCTTTGTTGCTTCTGAACTAGGTGGCCACTTGTTTATCTTTGAGCCTTAAAGATCCCAGATGCTATATCTTTTGACAGCCAGGCACCATCAGCTTTCTTCACCACATTTGCATATGCACACTTTTGTCTTCACTGATCGTATCAGGAAGGTGGGCACCCACTGATACGATTTTTAGTTCTTTGGTGTCTGATAACTGGTCCCTTCTACACCTCGTGGTCAGCCAGGCTGGTGTTCTTCTTCCATGTGGGCTTTGATACTTCTCAGCTAGATGGCCGCTTATTTATCTTCAAGCCTTTAACACCCCAGACGCTATATCTTTTGATAGCCGGGCACCGTCAACTTCCTTCACCACATTTGCTTATGCACACATTTTTCTTCAGCAATCGTGTCGGGAAGGTGTGAATCCTGAAATGCCAATTTAATAGAACAACGTGCTCTTGCATTGAGTAAGTGCTTGAGTGGAGGCCCAATGTCCATCTGCTGCCTTAGTACTAAACCTATAAATATATGCACACAGATCTGTTTCCCTACACTCATATAAATATATTTACATATGTACATTCCAGTTTTTGGACCTCTATAAATACCCTTTGTTACCTAGTTCTCTCCTCTATTTCCTTTTACTTTCCTCTTGTCCCACTATCATGCTCAGCCTTCATTTGGGTTTCAGTAAGTTCTCTCGGTTACCTTGCCCTTGCTGAATCCCTACCAGACCACTCACACCCTCCTTGCTACTGATTTTGGATAACTTATTGCTCCCCTGTCCCTGGGTTGTTCAGCACTACCCCTTTGCCCCCTTCTCTCCCACTCCCCTATTCCCCCGGAACTATTGGTCCCCTTGATTTCTCCTCCAAACTATTCATGCAGTCTATCGTATCTAGATAGGTCTGTAGAGATAATAATATGCACCAACAATCAAGTCATTGCAAGATAGGCAATGAGTGAGAACACAGCAATGACAACAAAAAGGAAACCAATTACCCATAGAAGAATAAATTAATTTTGGAAGGCAAATGCTTTGAAAATGATTAGGGCAAAAAAATGTACAGATGTGCTTTATACAACTGATGTAAGTAGGGATTGTGATAAGAGTTGCATGAGTCCCTAATAAAATGTTTTTTTAAGAATAAAATAAAAGAAAAAAATTTTAACGAAAGAAAAACCTATACATAGATGAAGGTCTGATTTTTAATCTCTAGGCGTGTCCTTCAGTCAGGTCCAATGGGGTACCATGCTTTGGCCCCAGAGTCTGTCCTTTGTACTACCTCAGGGGCTCCCTGCTCTGCTCCCACGGTTGCTCTGCCACACACTTTTAGTGGTTTGCCTCAATGCCATAGGATCAGTCTGGGCCAGTTCTAACCCTGAGTCTCCAATGTTGTCCCCCTTAGGGCACTGGGCCATCAATGGACGGTGTGTCTCGTAGTGGGACCAGCCACATTGTCCACTCTGTCCATTGGCTGTTCAGAGCCGGGATATCGTCCCCCAGGCCTGATGGGCCTGGATATGCTCCACTCTGTCTTCCTCCCCCTTCTTTGCT
The DNA here is from genome assembly GCF_050624435.1 of Tenrec ecaudatus. NCBI lineage: Eukaryota > Metazoa > Chordata > Mammalia > Afrosoricida > Tenrecidae > Tenrec > Tenrec ecaudatus. The sequence continues at coordinate 291,964,684 of NC_134530.1, forward strand.
CCCATTTGCTCTGATCAAACATGCCCCTCTCTCCTAGATGCAGCTTCAGTGCTGTCCTCTGAAGTAAATTCTTCTGGGGGCAGGGGCAGTTGTCCACATAGCTGGTATGGGAGCCCAGCCCTCAGGCCCCTCCACTGGCTCCCCACTCCGTGCGGGCACACTGCATTCATCTGGCACTGGCTTTATATCTGGTCCCTCTTTCCCTGTGGAAACACAAACAATACCCTCCCCTTGGGTGTGACAGTCAGGCACCTTTTCTCTGGAGCTTCCCTCAGCACCACCTTCGGTTGTGTCCATGCCCATGCCCAGGTCCAGGAAAGGCTATGCGCCATGCAGGATGCTTGGGAGCAGGTCTTTCAGGCCTGGGAACGGAAGCAAGGGAGACGGCAGGCCATGCACCGCAAGCAGCTCTTCCTCAGACAGTTTTGAAGCTGGACAAGATCCTGCAGGCCCAGGAGACAGCTCCCCTCACCACACACAGACACACTGACCCCAGGACCTCCAGTCCTCCTGTAGTACCACCCCAATCCCCCTTGCTTCCTGGATCACTGGCTGCTATTCTGATACGGAACTAGATAGTGTGTCTTCCGAAGTGGCCAAGGGGACTCCTGAGCCTCAGGTCACTCAGGGCCATCTCCTCCCCACACCTGGCCCCGGCCAGCCAAGCCCTATGCGGTTTGGTTGGAAATTGATGGGGCTCCTCCCCACCTCATCAGAAGATGGGATGTTCCTAACAGCCCCCAGGTTGGAGTGCTCTTCTTCCTCAGGTTCCTTCTCCTCCTGCTCAGCACCCACCTCCCCACCCCCAGCCGCAGGCCCCTTGATGCACCCCCAGAGAGCCCAGGCTGTAAACCAAGGTTCTGGCAGATGTTGCTGTCTAGGATTCCCTTTGAACCACCATCTGTGCCCCCGATCACCCCCCCCACCTCTGTGTCACCTCCATGGCTGCCCCAGGTCTCCCAGGAAGCCAGTGCCCTGGAGGGCTCTGTGGAAGAGGTGGAGCGGCTGATCCAGAAGCATGGCACCTTCCAGAGGTGCTGAGCACACAGGACAGGGAGGTGATGGCCGGGACGGTCATGGGCATGACCCTGATAAGGCCGGGGTATCCAGACTGTTGGGGGAACACGGGTGAGGTGTGTATGCACACTGAACCTGCGCTGGTGGGTGAGGGATTACCAAGGAGCCAGGGGCTCCAATCCAGGTCTGGTGACCAAGCCGAGGTGCCCAAGCACCCAGAAGTGCATGGGGATGGGTTAGGCCACACTCTGGGGACCACAGAGGGCATTTGGATCTGCCCATATCACACGGCCCCTGCTTCCTTCTGCCCAGGAGCCTGGCCAACCCTCAACTGCAGAGATGAGGGGAGGCCCCCGGGACTTATAGTGAGGGCTATGGGCTGTGAGCCAGCCCCAGCAGGGGTACACTCGGTACTCAGGGCTGGGTCCACCTCCCACCTCCCACTATGCAGGAGGCTGTGCTGAGAGAACAGGCCAGGGTGCTGCAAGGCCCCTGGGTTCAGGGCCTGCTGGGCACGATACGTGAGCGGCCGGCTTGAGTGGAAGCCCTGGTAGAAGGTCAGTGACACAAGCTTCACACCTCTCTGATTACTGCCGGCTTTCTCAGGGCTGCTAGCCAGGTCAGAGGGCACCCCACCTGAACCCCATTTCACCTTTACAAGTGACCTTCAGCCCCACTAGGGGCCAAGGGGCGGCCTGCGGTGGAACGGGATGTGGAGAGTTTAATGGCTTTTCCAGGGGCAAAGCTAGGACTGGAGCCCAGGGCCCTTGATTCTCAGACCCGTGTGGACACCTGTCATCCTGATGGGCAGAGTAGACAGGGCCCCAGTGGTGGTTGAGGGGCACCCTCCACATGAGAACCCACCCATGGCCCCTGCCCAGCCACTTCCTAGATCTGAAGACGGATGGGCCTGGGCCCTGTCATCTTGGGTGAAAGAAAAATTATTGTGCTGTCCCTGAGCTTGGTCAGCATTTCACTGTTGGCAGAGCCCGAGGGGTAGACGGGGTCACCGCTTGGGACCAAGGCAGTATGAACATCAGGGCACTCATGTCCCCACCATCATACAGGACGGCGACTGGATCCAGGGGTGGGGCCAGCAGCTGGAATAGCCTGTCCCTCTTGGGGACCACAAAGAGAAGCTGATGCGGTTTCAGAAACACCTGGCCTATGAGACAGAGACCCCATGGAAGGGAGGCAGGAAGGGAATTGACAGGAAGAGCTGGGACCCCTGCTAGGTACTGGTTTTCCATCCAGCAGCCTTGTCCCCAACACCCGCAGTGTCACTGTGTAGACACTAATCAGACTCTGTCACCTGCCCGAGGCCAAGGCCAAGACCAGCCAGGAAGAAAGGATCGAAGAGAACCCTGGGCAGAAGGGCAGAGGCCAAGCCTGTAATGTGCCCGTCCTCCACAGGGTGCCCTTGCTAGTGTCCTGGACCTTGGGAAGGCTCTGGAGAGCATAGAGAGGCTGCTGCACAGACACGAGGCCTTGGAGCAGGAGATGGGCCTCCTCCACGTTCAGGGGCAGGTATGCCACTGGGTCTAGCATCGGGGCCAGGCCAGGGGACCTCTTCTGTGGGACGCTGCAGAGGAAGAGCTGAGCCAGTACACTCCCATGCCAGGGGCCTCTTGAGCACAACTTGATCCCCTTCTTTCAGCCTCCGGACATCCCCCATATCACGGAGCAGAAGGCAGCCCTCCTCTGCCAGAGAAGCCTGGGGTCAGCCCGCAGCCTCGGCCACAGGTGCCAACAGTTCATGGACAGCTGGCAACAGCTCCAGAGCAGAGCCCAGAAGTGGTATGGACACCCTTTGGGTCCATTTCTTCACTCCTGCCCCCCTTCAGCAATCAAGTCCCATGCATCTCCTTGACTCCTTGTTTTAGGGTACAAAAGAGACCTTCAGGACAAACAATGTAAAGAAAACATTGATCAAGTCTTAAAAGAGACCACAACCACACAATGACCCAGACACATCATACGTGAAACAAATCCAGGGAGACTCATATGTGTGTAAGAAAGAGGTCTACTGGCGATATCTAAAACAGATGGAATAGAGTTACCATATGACCAAGCAACCTCCCCCCCACTCTTACTGGGCAAGAAACAAAACAAGATCAGACATCTGTGCTCCAAAGTTCATTGGCACAGTTCACAATTGCAAGGAATTGGAAACAAGCCAAATTTCCATCACCTGACAATTGGATTAAAAAGCTGGGGTACCTCTACCAGCGGGGATCAATGATGTAATGTCACACCGGAAGTTCTTGGCGCTCCAGCATGGGCTCTGGGCTTCCTGCCTCGGAAGCGCTGCAGTCGGCAAGGCGGGAAGGTGAAGAGCTTCCCCAAGGATGACGCCTCCAAGCCTGTCCACCTGACGGCCTTCCTGGGCTACAAGGCCGGCATGACCCACATTGTGCGCGAGGTCGACAGGCCAGGCTCCAAGGTGAACAAGAAGGAAGTGGTGGAGGCCGTGACCATCATGGAGACCCCTCCCATGTTGGTGGTGGGCATCGTGGGCTATGTGGAGACACCTCGCGGCCTCCGGACCTTCAAGACGGTCTTTGCGGAACACATCAGTGACGACGAGTGCAAGCCGCGGTTCTACAAGAACTGGCACTAGTCGAAGAAGAAGGCTTTCACCAAGTACTGCAAGAAGTGACAGGATGACAAGGGTAATAAGCAGCTCGAGAAAAACTTTAGCAGCATGAAGAAGTCCTGCACGGTCATGCGCGCCATCGCACATACCCAGACGCGCCTGCACCTCCTGCGCCAGGAGAAGGCGCAACTGACGGAGATGCAGGTGAACGGGGGCTCCGTGGCTGAGAAGCTGGACTGGGCCCGAGAGAAGCTGGTGCCAGTGAACCAGGTGTTCGGGCAGGATGAAATGATCGACATCACGGGGGTAACCAAGGGCAAAGGCTACAAAGGGGTCACCAGTCGTTGGCACACCAAGAAGCTGCCCCGAAAGACCCACCGACGGTTGCGCAAGGTGGCTTGTATCGGGGTCTGGCATCCCGGCCGGGTGGCCTTCTCGATGGCCCACGCTGTGTAGAAAGGCTACCACCAGTGCACAGAGATCAACAAGATCTATAAGATTTGCCAGGGCTACCTCATCAAGGACGGCAAGCTTATCAAGAACAACGCCTCCACCGACTACGATCTCTGTGACAAGAGCAACAACGCCCTGGGCGACTTTGTCCACTACGGGGAAGTGATCAATGACTTTGTCATGCTCAAGGGCTGCATGGTGGGCACCAAGAAGCGAGTGCTCACTCTGCACAAGTCCCTGCTGGTGCAGAACAAGCGCCGTGCCCTGGAGAAGATCGACCTCAAGTTCATCGACACCACTTCCAAGTTGGGCCATGGCCGTTTCCAGACCGTGGAAGAGAAAAAAGCTTTCATGGGACCACTCAAGAAAGACCGGATTGCCAAGGAGGTAGGCGCATAACAGATGGTACAGCTGGTGGGATCAGAATAAAGACTTCTTTTTAAGTGGGGGGAAAAAACTGTGGTACATACATACAATGGAGTACTACGCATCACTAAAAAGTAGTGATGAAAGTTTGAAGCACATCACTGCATGGGAAGAACTGGAGGAAAGCATGCTAAGTGAAGTAAATCAAGCACAAAATGACAAGTACACATTGAGTCCACGGAGGTAAGCTTTAAAAAAAATGCGAAAGGGACATAGCGGAAAAGCTACTGTATTAACATTACTGGGTTCCTGGGGTGAGGACCAGGAAATATGGCAGGGACCAGACCAAATTCAGGGATACACATGGTAGACAGATAAAAAGAGGCGGGGAAAGGAAAAGTAATAATAATAATAAATAAATGGGTAGCGGGGTCACAGGGCACTAACCCGTCCAAGGGTGCCACCGTGAACCCGTATATCTCCGATCTGCCTGCCTCTGTGCCTTTGCCTGTGCTCACCCTTTCTCTACTTGGCTCGGTCCTACACTTGTTCTTTTGTGTCTGTCTTATGTCATTACCAGCAGCCCTGCTGGCGTAGTGGTTACGAATTGGACTGTGATCTGCAAGACCGGCAGTTCAAGTCCACCAGCTGCGCCTTGTGAGAAAGATGAAGCTTTCTATGTCTGTAAAAGAGTTACCATCCCCGGAACCCGTGGGGGCAGTTCCACTCTGCCCTTTAGGGTTACCATGAGTCAGAGTTGACTGGATGGCAGTGAGTTGGGAATTTTATTTATTTAATTCCCAGCATGTCTTTTCAAGGTTCATTTGTGACCTGACATATATCCCCCTATTTTAATGAAAGGACACCACTCTGTTCTAGAACTCGAACTCACTGACTTGATCCATCCATCTGTCCACGACTTAAAGGCGGCTTCCACCTTTGGCTTTCGTAACTATAATGCAGTGATGTCCATAATTTAAAAGAAAACGTTTTGACATGATGTTTTTAGGGGACACAGTGAGACCAGAGCATTTGTCCCTGCTGGTGAAGGGACTGGAGGTCAATCCTTTTTTTTCCTTCTTTTTTAAGTGTCTCTATTCCCATCTACAAAAGATGGGCCCCAATCAGGACTGTATATGGTTTCTCTCCTTGAAACAAAAAAATCCATTGTTGTACCCATTACATAGAGGGGGGAACGAAGCTTACAAGCTAGTGCCCAGAACCAACACCCACAAGGCTGGTGGCTGGAGGAGGTCTGTGTGCCCACTGTGGCTGCAGGAGGGACAGAGGGGCCTGCAGGGGGGCCACTGGGCCTCAGAGACCTTCCAGGCGAGGCTACAGGAACTGCAGCAGCTCTGGGGCGAGCTGAGGGCCAACTGTAGGAGGAAAGAGACCACGCTCCAGGAGGCCTGCAAGGTGGGACTGTGCACGCCCTGGGCCAGGTTGGATGGGACCCCAGGTTGCCCAGTGCCCACTGATCACCCCACTTCCTGTCCCAGGCCCTGCATACGGGGGAGCATCTGGGAGCTGGAGAGCTGGCTGCATCCTGTGGAGGGGGAGCTGCGAGTCCCTGGCAGTGGATAGGACCGTCCTGGGGTGGATGAGCTCCAACTGGGGGCAAACAAGACTCGTTTCAAACACCAGCTCTGTCTCCTCTAAGGTCCCGTGTACAACTTCGACAACACAACACAACATTGGGTCCTGCTGGGTCCCCATTAGCATCTGGGAGGAAGGCTATTTATTACAGGGAATCCTACCTTGGTCCCTTGGTGTTAATTGCAGACTCACTGGGTGACGGATTGTATCTGACACGCACCACGTTTGCCGCAGCAAACACCAACACTTTGTCAAACTCCGTTTGGTATTGCTCCATCCCTCCATTATTCTCCCTAATGACAAAAATAATTAACACATTCATATAAAAGCACAGGATGAGGAAAGCTTTAATTTATGCATCTAGTTCAGGGTCATCCCTCTTATCAATATATGACAATCTAATGAGGCTTAATTAAAAAGTAGCAGTGAAGCAATTTAGGAAACTGAGGGATTGTCATGAGTCCTGGTTGTGACAGCATGTTTTGTGCACCATGGAAGATAACAGATTTGTCTTCTGTGGTATCTCATATCCATCATCCCCAAACTACCTGCTCTTAGGGGTAGAGAGAGAGAGCTTGTCTTTGAAAAAAGTGCCTGGGTTTGGTAGCTGCTCACAGGATGGCAGGTGTAATGTATTATGAGAACTTAACAAGGCTCTGAGAAGATGGCTATTGGAAGGTCTGGGTGGAGGGCAAGGTCATGGCCCTGAAGGATTCAGGATCCAGAAGTCAAGTCAGAACCGGATGCCAGAGACTTTCTCAATCCAGCCCTCTTTGCCCCTCCCCTAAGGCCAATACATTTCTAAGGGTTATGGATTCTACTTCAGAATCTTTCTCAAACCCAGGGCCCTCTTCACCATTGTTGTCTAAACCTGGTCACCTCTTGCCTTATAAATAAAAATATGGCTTTATTGTAAGTCTGGGTCTGTTAGGTTTCTCGGGTGGGAAATGTCTCAGTCTTTGGCTACACACTGGAAAGAAATTCACAACAAAGCCTGGTTGGTAATCCGAGTGGGTTTATATACATGAGAGAAGAAGGTTCCGGCGTTACACTAAACTGAACACGGGCACCCTCATGACACTGCACACCCAGCCCTGCTGAGTGGAAGGCAGAGAAGCAGCTGAAGGGAAGGGGGTGTGGTCTCCAGATTCCAGCCTTTTAAGGGCTTTCAGCTGGGAGGCGTCAATTAAGCTCTCCTGGCTTGGGCTTAGCCCGCATTGGCTTCCAACCTCCCATAGGGGGCCCCGTAAGCATGCAGAGGAACAACCCCTTGTCTTGCTACCTAACCGGTCTACATTCCTGCATGGCTACATTGAGATGGAACTAGCCCCTTTAGACAGCCTGTGTGGGTCACCAGGAGACACGGGCCCCAGTGTTACCTATGACCACCTTAAACCTTAAACTACTGTTGGAGTTTATATTACCTGTGTGGGTATGTGGGCATGGGACGTTTCCATGCCAGAGACCTGAAGTTACACAAATAGGCATCCAGAACAGAACTCATACAGGCTCTAATAAGATGCTCAGGTGCTTCTCGCTAGGATGAGAATTTAACAAAGTGTGTGAGCAGTTCAGATCTTGTAAAGGAGAACAGGTCAGTAGGGTATCCAGAGAAGAGAGCAAAGGTCAGGGGAAAGGGAGGGGGCCCACAGACATCTGTGCTCTGTGTTTGGCCACAAGACAAGAAACCGGGTCTCCATGCAAAAGAAAGCAGAACAGCAAGTCCCTCAGAATTACGACATTTTAAAACATGACCTATACAACACTCGGCTCTGGGAGGCGCCTTGGAACCATAAAAGCCCTAAAAGAGGGACAAGGAGGAAGCCCAAGTCTTTGATTTTCCCTGCTGTGCTTTCAGTGTTGAAATGTCTGTGCACGGAGTCTTTGAAATTTCAGAATCAGAGAGTGGATTCACAAGCCAAGCTCCTGCTTTATTCTTCAATGCATTTTGGCCCAGCTTCTCCTTGGTGAGACATGTAACAGAAATTCTGGACTTAGGAGCCACTTGGTCCTTGGACACTAGGATATTTCAGTGGAATCTGAAACAGTGCTCTAACCACCAGCTGGACTGGCCTAGGAAGCCCAAGTATTCAGTCTCCCAAACACCAACCTCCCGTTGCTCTTCATCTGCCTCCACCTTGTTCAGCTTTAGTGTTGTCCATGGAAGCGTTTGGCACCCATCTGATGCTTCGGAACCCAGAAAGGAGGAAAGGTAAAACTGGGATTCAAATGAAACAGACTTAAGCAGGACCATAGCCAAGATGTGCACAGGGCTCCTCGCAGCATTTGTCACCTTCATTTCCCTCTTCGGACTCAGACGTGGCAAGGTTCAGAAACAAGCTTTACCAGAAAGAACAGCTGTGAACCCAGCCTGCTTCCAAGTGAGAAAAAGCCCTTTACACATGAGTTCCTGAGGTCAGCCCAGCCCTGTGCGTCCCCACCCCTCCCAGAGTCCCCGGCTCTCTGGCGAAGCATTAAAGCAAGTGGAAGCAGAGATTTGCTCAGAATAAAAAATCATTTTTCACAATAGCACGGCATGTTCTGGACGGCAATCACAGCTGCACAAACCATATCCGTCCTCCAGCCATAATGTTGGCGCCTCAGTGACCACGCACATATATTGTGTGGCGAGACTCAGAGCCTATTCCATTTGTGGTCAATTGTTTCCTCCCTCTCCATACTTTGCACTTAGGAGACATGCTCTCTGGAGGTGGTTGAGGCTTGTCTTGTCACCAATAATCATCTCCTACCCCTTCCTTTACAATCACTAATTTGATGTGTTCACTCAAAGAAATGCCAATAATATGAGCTTTCAGAGGAGAGCTCCTAGAGCTCCTAGAGCTCCCCCAGACAACAAGGAGTCTGAGAGTCACCGTCATTATCCTGATCTGGGAGGGGGCACTAGTGTTCCGGAAGCTGGGGATCCGTCACTGCCTGCCCACCGCACAGACAGAGCAGGTGCTGGTTATAATTGCTTCTAGACGTCCTGCCATGCTGAGTTGAAAGTCAAACCCATAAACGCTGCCCGACTACAATAAAACTGGAGTACACAGACATTTCTGCATCATTGCTGGCTGAAAATATACTGAGTGGAGTTGGATGAGATGGCAGCAAGTGCCTAAGGAGGGGATGCTGTGGGAACACCAACAAGATGACTGTCAGTAGCCGTTTCCTCTTCTCGTCTGCTTTCCCCCTCCCCTATCTTTCAGGACCAAAAGTCATGACAAATATGTAAGGAAAGAAATTTGTTCATTTTTAAAGGAGTATCCCACCCCACCCCACCGCACCACCATCCACCTCTGGTCTCCTTTGAGCAAGTCAGTAGAACTTTTTTTTTTTTTTAAACCTGGCTTCTACTATGGCAATTTCCGGAGTTGCTATGTGGCTGTGTTTAAAAGTCGCCTTTGGGATCCAGAGCACAATCCTAGTCACAAAGGCATTCTCCCAGTCCCAAATAGCAATGCGACCTCATTTCAGGAGGTTGTTCTTGTTTATGTAGACCCAGGCAGGAGTTCAAGCTGTTGATCTTGACCGTGGTTGTCGAGTCAGCCTCTCATGGGCACCTCATGGGAAGCGGAGCAAACTATGCCAGTCTGTGCTATCACCGGGGCTGGGAAGGAAGCCAACCATGGCGGGCCATAGGTCGATGTGTGGATGGAGATGATCAGGTCTTTCGTCCTTATTCTATTTCAGTCTGGAAACATCACTGAAGCCTGCTCAGTGTCATAGCAACACACAAACTTTCACTGACAGTCTGGGGCACATTGGCTGCAAATCGAACCCGGGTATCCCCGGTGAAAGACGATGAGAGATCTACCATTGCAGCACCGTGTCCCTCACCTCAAACCAGGGCAGTCATTTCCCACAGATCTACCAGAGGTCAAACCAGACCACAATGCAGGATGACTGAGATTGCCACCAGAATCTGATACTGATGCAGAAAAAAACCTAACTACCATTTTATTGACTCCCACTCATACCGGCCCAATAGGACAAAGAACTGCCCCTTTGGGGTTTTGAGACTTTAAATCCTTACAGTAGCGGTTCTCAACCTGTGGGTCGCGACCCCTCTGGGGATCAAATAACCCTTTCACAGGGGTCAACCAATTCATAACAATAGCAAAATTACAGTTATGAAGTAGCAATGAAAATAATTTTATGGTTGCAGGGGTCCACAACATGAAATGTATTAAAGGGTGGGGCATTATGAAGGTTGAGAACCACTGCCTTACAGAAATAGACAACCTCATATTTCTCCCACGGACGGGCTAGTCAGTTCAAACCCCCGACCTTGCGATTAGCAGCTTAATGCACAGTCCACTACACCACCTGGGCTCCTAATGCTATAATAAGAGGTACTATTGTTAGATCTCTCCTGGGAGAGATATACCTCAGGCCTTGGCTTCGCGCGAGAATGAATTCACTTCGAAGCCTGGATTGTGATCCAAGTGAGTTTTTTGAGAGAAGAAGTTTCAGGTTTACACAGGCACCTCAGGGCCCCTCACGGGACACAGCCTACCTAGAAGCTGCTGGAGAGAAAATCACTCAGTGGGCTCCGGGATCCTGCCTTTTTTCTTTTTTTAAAAAATCGTTTTATTAGGGCTCATACAACTCTTATCACAATCCATATATACATCAATTGTGTAAAGCACATTTGTACATTCATTGCCCTCGTTATTTTCAAAACATTTGCTCTCCACTTAAGCCCCTGGCATCAAGTCCTCATTTTACCCCTCCCTCCCCGCTCCCCCATCCATCAAGAAACCTTGATAATTTGTGAGTGGTGATACTGAGAGGGTTGTGGGAGGGGGGATTGGAAAGAGGGAACTGATTACAAGTATCTACATGTGACCTCCTCCCTGGGGGACAGACAACAGAAAAGTGGGCAAAGGGAGACATCGGAGCGGGCAAGATCCTGCCTTTTCAATTCCTCCATAGGGAGGCATGGTTGATGGTCATGGTCAACCCCAATGGCTAGATTGAATTCACCTGGCCCAGATGGGCCAATCCAGGTGTAATGCCCACCTAGGTGTACCACCCCTTCCTAGCCGGAAGTTTGAACCTGAGCATATGTAATGGATGACCCAGTCCCTATGCTAAACCACCTAATAGTATTTGCAAGTTGCCAAGCACCGTTCTAAGCTTTTTGTGTATAATAATTCAATTATTCCACTTAACAAGCCTATGTGTGGACGCTATTCTGGCCTCATTTTACAGATAAAAAATCAGTGGCACAGGATGATAAAGTCATGAGCCTAGGACCACACAGTGAGGAAGTGGGAAGGAGAGATTTGGACCCAGGCTGCAGAGCCCATGCCTTGGGTGCCTACAGCTGCCATGTAGGACACAGAAAAGCATGGAGCAGACTCGGCATAAGACATTAGGGAGTTGGGAAGACTTTAGCATGAATGTATGTGCTATGACTTCATGAGAGTAGCTGCTACTCAGATCCAGAAGAGAATACAAGCCTTTTGCAAAAATTATGTTTGCCAAGAGAGGGTGAAAACTGCATCTTGTGCGAAATCCCCCCAACCTGCACATGTGCATAGCTATTTCAGAAGATTCCAAACAATGTGTGCTGTGCGGCAAACCAAACTGAGCTCAGGGGGAGCTGGTCTGTGGGTTATGTTAGCCAGAAAGTGAGCAGTTTGAACTCACCAGCCACCACTCCAAGGGAGAAAGAGGAGGCTTTCTGCTTCCATGGACTTACAGTCTTCGAAGTGGCAGGGAACATTTCCATGCGTCCTATGATTAGGATCTCAGAGGGTGAGGGTGGAGTTGGTTGAGACCTGTCTTCAGGGCATTTCCCAGAAGGGCTTCCTGCAGTGGCTCTGCATTCAGGAATGTCTGATAACCTTGAGGGCAGGAAAGTCCTAAACACACTCGGACAGTGGTTCTCAACATTCCTAATACAGGTCCTCTTGTTGTGGTGATGCCCACCTCCCCCAACCATTAAATGATTTTATTGCTACTTCATTACTGTAATTTTGCTACAGTTATGAATTGGTTGAGCCCTGTGAAAGGGTCATATGAATCCCAAAGGGGTCGCAACCCACAGGTTGAGAACCACTGCACTAAGGGTTCCCCTCCCAGGCAGCCCTACCAGTGTGTGGTGTGCATAGTTCTGTGAGGTGAGAGAAATGGACTTAGTGTCTGGTGCTGGTGACAGTTGATGTGGGTGGGCTTTCTCCCTATGTCAAATCCCTCTGGAGCCATTTGTCACCACAACAGAGGGAGCCATGCACAAAAAAGCAAGAAGAGGATGCAGCACAGCAGGACAGCAAGCAGAACAATGATTGAATAAGCACAATTCACTTCAATCATGAATCGGGTGCCCTTGAGATGTGAGGAAGACCCCAGTCTTGTGACATTAGATCAGGTTTAGGGATTGAGTGAAGGGACCACTCTTGGCTCCCCTCAGCCCCTATTTTGCTTTCCCATTGACCCTGACCCTTGCATCGTGATTGGTCCTTATTCCAACATGATGGTTGGTTTAATAACCACGGCATATGGGAATGTGTTAGTCGATAGGTTATACAGGCACAGCCTCTGGAATGGGTAAGTGAGGAGGCGATTTGGGCTCGCTCATGCAGACCTCTAGTTGTCCTTGACATGACTGGTAGAATGGATCATGTGAAGTGATTTGAGATTGGCGTTGAGATCTGATAGGTCATGCAGACTTCTAGCTGATCCTGGCAGTACCCTATTTTAAGGAAACAGAATGTTTGGCGTTTAAGTCGTATTTGAGCTTAAATTTTGAGCAATAGGCTGTGGCTCACAGTGAGAGTCTATGTGGAGACCCTACATCCATTTTGAGGGGCCACAGATTCAGCCGCCATTGAGTTCTTTCCTACTGCTGACTGGCAGTGGAAAGCTTGTCCCTCAGGCAATGTGCTTGCGTCCACTCCCCGGGCCAGACTAAACGATATACGGTAGTGTGCACATCCCAATGAAGGTTCCGCTCATTCTCTCACAGGCCCTCCTGAAACTCCATGAATTGATCTGTCTTCAGTCACAATTTTGTGACAAAGTTGTTTGTTTTCTATGTCTTATTTAAGTATTCAGGAGCCCAGGTGGTAATGTTGGATAGTGTTGGACTATTAAGAGCAAGGTCGCTGGTTCAAAGCCACTAGTCATTCCACAGGAAAAAGATGAGGTTATTGCTTCCTGTAAAGGTAGCAACTTCAGGATCCCTACACAGAGTCACTATGAGTCAGAGTCAGCAGGACAGAATGGGTGTCATTTTATTTAAGTCACCGTGGCTGTGGGTCCTTCTGACACCATTGTGGCCTCATGCGGATGATCTCCTTCATCCAGAACAGAAGTTTGTGCCTTTTTCTTGTGTAAAACTTAGCAAAGGAGTTGAATTGGGGGTCTTTTCCCCCTAAAAACAAAGTAAATACATAAATAGAAACGAGACTATGGTACTAATAACCAGTTGGAGAGTTGAGAGAGCTGAACTCTCAATCCTGATAGAAACCCATTGTGACTGAGCACCTGCTCAAGGTCGTACACAGCCTATGAGGTTGAGCCTATGTGTTGGGGAGTAATTGTGTACATAAAGTTAACAATTTATCTTTCTAAAGATTCTGTCTAAAACTTACTTTAAATAATAAGTTTTCCCCTGGGCTAGGTAAAGTTCAGGGAGTTTAACCCCCTAGTATCCATCCCCTCTCAGCATTCATCATGTTAGGCCAGAGGAGGAAAATCACACCCACTACCCAGGGAGCACTGCTTCCAAAAGCACATTGCCTGTGCCGGTGGTAGATGGGAGGTACCCGGACCAGAAATGCTGACAGAGTGGAACCAGAGAGCTCAGCCCCCAGCTTCCCGAGGGAGCAGCTGTGATGGTTCACTTCTGGATGAATATGTTTAAGCAAAGGCCAAGGGCATGACTTGGGCAGCACAAAAAGCAGATGTGCAGAGGTTGTTCACTGCATTCCAGAAGTTCACACACTCTCCGGAGGCTCCTTGGCTCAATGTCAGGAAGTCATTGGTGGCTTCCACCTTCAATCCCAAAAGGTCACTGCCGTGCAGTGGATTCCAACCACAGTGACCCTATATGGAGTGTTCAAGACTGTAAATCTTCATGGGAGCCAGCAGTCTCATTGTCCCCCTTGGGACAGGGAGCTAGCAGCCCGTTTTGCCACCAGGGCTCCTTCCTCTCTAATTCTGGATCCAGTCCCTCCGATATCCTGCCCTGCCCTTGTCTAGGCTTCTTAAATGCGTTCCACGCAGCTTATGTTAGTCTGGGTGCATTCGAGAAACAAATCCACAGAAACACATATGTATAAGAGAGTTCTATGTAAAGGGTGAGTGCACATCAAGAAAACATGCTCGTATGTGCTTATGCACCCGCTTTGTCTTTAGCGATCATGTAGGGGTAGGCTGGTGTGCTTTTTCCATGTGGACTTTGTTGTTTCTTAGCTAGATGGCCCCCTGTTTATCTTCCAGCCTTTAAGACCCCAGACGATATATCCTTTGATAGCCGGGCACCAGGGTGCTTAACTACTACACCACCAGGGTTCATTAGCATGTGACTTATCTCCTGTCATTCACACTAGATGCTCAAAATAGCAGGAGACCAGATTTCTCCTTTATGGCCACACCAGGTACTGACAGAACCAAGAACAGAGACACAGTTATATATCTTGACTATCATTTGCAAATTATATGCCAGGAATCCCTAGGAAGTGTCTTGGAATTGTTCTACTCTGGTTCAAATTTCACACACCCTCCCAGTTTCCATACTGACTCTGCCAAACCCCTAGTAACTGATTTGCACATCCTATCAACTTGGGGAAAAGACCCTATGCCAGAAATAGAAGTGGACATACTTGGTACCCAGAAAACCTGTTCAGTGTTTTGAGGGCGGCTCAGCAAACACCCTATGTCAGACATAGAATTGGACATACTTGGTACCCAGAAAACCTGTTCAGTGTTTTGAGGGCGGCTCAGCAAACAAAATGCGCACAGTGATTAAGCATTCAGCTCTAACACAACGGTCAACTCTGTAGTGGTTCTGAAAGAGAAGGACATGGTAGTTGGCCGACCAAAAGAGTTACAAACTTGGAAACCCTATGGGTATTTGTATAGGGTCGCTATGTGTTCCAATTGAGATGATTGTCATAGGTTGGGTTTGGTTTAACCCGTCTTACTGAGGAGACTCCTTCTTTACACGCGATCAGTTACTTTAGAGGAAAAAGACATGCCTGTCCCAGAACAATCCAAGGACTGGTAAAGGCAATACCCACAAAGACACTCCCTCTGCCTGCCTAACTCTAAAATGCTGCCCATAAAACACTGCCTGGTAATATCTGGGCAGCACACAGGCGAGGCGCAGCAAATGTGTGTTGAATGTATGAGGCCATTTCATAGTTTGGCTGCACGATCAGGGTGTCTGTCATAAAGCCGATCTCTTTGACTCCACCTCTCAGCAGAGATGAACACAAGCTTCCCGTTTTTTTCTCGGCAATGTCCTTGTCAAATAAAAGTTCCTTGTAGATCAGTAACTTGCCACAGAGCAAAAGATATGGGAAGAGGCTCATCTTTCTCCTAGCTATGAAATAGAATGGCAAGCCCCTCCCTTCAACACACACACACACTCACGCACGCACACACACGCGCGCGCACACACCCCTGCCTTACAACTACATTCGGTTGATTAGCAAACAAAGCTCTACAACCCAACTATGTGTTTTTCTTCTCCAGAGGAATGACGGACTTATATACCCTGCATTGTCTTTTTTTAATGGAATTGCCCCAGTTCTCCTCACCTTTCCTTAGATAGTGCAGTGAACTATTAGATGACTGCAGGTATTGAAAACTAGTACTGATTTCCAGTTTGTGTCACCTTTCGCTTTGAGCACCCTCCACTTTTCTAGTAAGCTTTCCATTGCTTTGGGGAAATGTTCTCTCTCTGAATTTATTATGTGAGGGGGGTAGGGTAATAATCAATGTGCCTATGGAGGACTACCCTTCATGACCTAAACTCATTAAGGGGCAGTGCCTGATGGAGCATCAGGTTGGAGGAAGGCTTATTAACAACCTGCATTATACAGATGACACAATTTTGCAGAAAATGAGAAGGACTTGATTCACTTGCTGATGAAGATGAAGGATTAAAGCCTTCAGTTTGGATTATGACACAAGGTAAAGAAAGCCCAGACCCTCACACCTGGACCTATTGATAACATCATGATAAATGGAGGAAAGATCGAAATTGTCAAGGATTTTGTCTTGCTTGAATCCACAATCAATTCTCATGGAAGCAGCAGAGAAGAGAACAAATGATACATTTCACTAGTCAAATCTGCTACACGAGACCACTTTAAAGTGTTGAAAAGCAAGAGATTACTTTGAGGACTTGGGCGGGTTGACCCAGGCCATGATATTTTCAACTGTCTCATATTCATGTGAAAGTTGAACACTGAATAAGGAAGACCAAAGAAGAATAGATCTATTTGATTAATAGTGATGTAAAAGAGTAATGAATGTACCATGGACTGCCAAAAAAACAAACCCATCTAACTTGGATGAAGTACAGCCAGAATGTTCCTCAGGGCATGGATAAGGAGACTTCGCCTTAACTTTGACATGTTGTCCGGAGTGATCAGTCCCTGGAGCAGGACATCGTGTTCTGGAAAGTAGAGGGACAATGGAAAATAGGAAGGCCCTCAACAAATGGGATTGACACAGTGGCTGCAACAATGGGCTCAAACTTAAGAACAACTGTGAGAATGGTACAGTACCGGGCAGTGTATGATTATGTTGTATGTATGGTCACAATGAATCCAAACCCTCCCTATGACACTGAACAACAACAACAACAACAACAACCTGACTGAATCCTCTGGGAGGACTCTTGAATGTGTGAAAAATGGAACGAAGCCAGCGGAAGGATTGGAGGATGTCTTAAGTTCCTGTCTTAATCTCCTTAACCAAAAATTATCCAACAAGTCAGTAGCCTTAAAACACTTTTCCCCCTGCTTTGGAGCTTACAGGTTCAAATTGGGGTGTGACTCTAGGTCAGGGTCCTTCTTTGTGGATACCAGAAAGTTCCTTGGCATTCCTCGCTATCTTTTTCCCTGTACTGTGTATTACTGTGTCTATCCTGGCATTTAACTCAGAAGTGTTTAGGTTTAGGCTCAAGCCTATTCTCATATGGCCTCATTTTTTTTAAACATTTTATTAGGGGCTCATACAACTCTTATCACAATCCATACATATACATAAATCAATTGTATAAAGCACTTCTGCACATTCCCTCCCCCAATCATTCTCAAAGCATTCTACAAGCAT
Organism: Tenrec ecaudatus; assembly: GCF_050624435.1. Lineage (NCBI taxonomy): Eukaryota > Metazoa > Chordata > Mammalia > Afrosoricida > Tenrecidae > Tenrec > Tenrec ecaudatus. The sequence continues at coordinate 291,982,013 of NC_134530.1, forward strand.
TAAAGGCAACAGAGATAAATACTCCAATAATAACAATAACATACAAGGATAGCTAGAGAGATAAATAGATAGATAGAAAAGCCACAAAATCTGAGCAGTTGTGGGAAGGATAATGGGACTAGCCCCATGAATAAATATAGGTTTGCCAGAGAATAATTCTATATACATATTACCATATACTACAAATATGTCCATGAATATATTAGTGCATCCAGGAGACATAATTATGAAAATGTCTTAGCTATAACAAAACCTCTTGAGGAAGCGTGTCCTAAATATGGGGGATCAGGAACATAGCACTGAGAGAACTCAAGATCAATTGGTACAAACTAGCTCACAAAGACAATGTTCTGTATCCATCAGGGAAGTGACTGGGGTCTTCAAAAGCTAGTGAGTAGCAAACTAAAAGTCGGTTCTTGGTCTCACCCTATGTGTTGGACAGGGTTCTCTAGAGAGACAAAACCATATTGCTAGTAATTACATATAAATATATTTATAAAGCTAGATATACAATACAAGAAATGAACCACTAAATTACATACAGATAGATAACAAAAGAAACTAACAGTTAAATTATAAAACAGTGAGACACTAGCAGCCCTTTAAGGCTTGACAGCCGCCAGTTGCCAGTCCCTTTCTGTAGAGAGAGCTGGGCTATGTATACCCAGGCAGCAAACAGCAAGGCAAGTCACCAACTATCACCAACTGTCGGTCCCCAGATCCAGAGATGAACATTCCAATCCTGTGGGATTAAATGGACCTCAACTTACAGTGACACAGTCCACAAGTTAGGCATCCCACAGGTAGTGTACCCCTTTAAATTGAGGCACAGAACAAGCAAGGCGAGGCACACGAAGCCATTTATCCCTCTGCCCTGCGATTAGTCCTACTTGTGTTTATCGGCCTGGCTGGCACGATAAACTATTGCACCCTGTCTGGAGCAAATAACAGTGAAGAAAATCAAGATGCCTGGCAAAAATTAGTCCAAATCAGTAATGGACTATGCGTACCTCAGCCTCTATGATGCTAAGGTCACAAGAACTAAATGGTGCCTGCCTATCACAAACAGCTGCTCTGAAAGGGATCATGGTACATGATCCTAGATAGAGTGGGGAGTAATGTGTAAGAAAACTGAAAGTCATACTACTACTACCAATAGTAATAATAATAATGATAAAAGATGAGGTTTATTGGTTAGATAGACTAGTGGTCCTTCATCACCCTTCAGGTCTGGAACTGAATTCAAGCCCCTGAAAAATAGACAGGTTTATAAAGTGAACCTTATGAGAATCAAAGATTGCAGCCCTCAGTATGGATTACAACTCAATGTCAAGAAGACACACATCCTCACAACTTGATCAATAGGTACCATGATAAATGGAGAAGTTTGTTGTTGTTTTTATTTGTTGTTATTTGTTGAAGTTGTCACGGATTTTTGTCTTGATGAGGTCTATTATCAATGCTCTTGGAAGCTGCAATCATGAGATCCAATGACGCATTGCATATGGATACATTTGGTGCACAATACGTCTGTAGAGTGCTAAAAAGCAAGGATGCTACTTTGAGGACTAAGGTGCACCTTACCCAAGCCATAGTAATTTAAATTGCCTCATAAGTATGTGAAAGTCAGACATTGAATAAGGAAGGCTGAAGAAGAATTGATATGTTTGAATTGTGGTGCTGGTGAAGAATATTGAAAGTAACATGGACTGCCAAGGGAACAAACAGATCTGTCTTAGAAGAAGTATGGTCAGAGGGATCCTTAAAGGCAAGGATGGTGAGACTTCCTCTCACAAACTTTGGTCATGTTATTAAGTGAGAGGAGTCCCTGGAGAAGGACATCATGCAAGGTGAAGTAGAGGGACAGTAAAAGAGAGGAAGCCCCTTAAGGAGATGGATTGACAGTGACTGAAACAAGGGGCTCAAGCTTGGGAACAATTAGGAGAATAATTCAGGGCTAGGTAGTGTTTCTGTCTGTTTGGCATAGGGTCAATGTGGGTTGCAACTGGCTCAATGGCATCTGATAAGAACAACTACAACAAAATGAATCATAGCACTGAGGAGCACACATTCCTCAGAACCATCAACCATTCAAAAGCAAATAGGCAGTATTTGCCCAAGGCCAAATTCAAAAGGCAGGCAAGGTTAGGGGAGAAGGGTGAATGAAAACAGGAAGCAGAGTTTCAATGGCATGAGTGATATTACATTGCAGGAGATTATCATCAATGTCACATAACAAAACGTGTATAAATTGTTACGTGCAAAGCTGATTTTCTCTGTAAATCTTAACCCAACTTACAATAAAAAGTTTCTTTTTTTAAAACAAAGACACCATCGTTCGTATAATAGACACAGCCAAAGATCTCCTGGACAATCCTAAAATGATCTCCCAAATGATTTGGGTAGTTAGCCCTCCCCAGGGAGTTCTACCCATTGAAACACTGGGCGGTTATGGCTGCAATTATATTTCAGGCCAGAAGAGGCAGCAGAGGCCTGGTTGTTCAAATGCTGCAAAACTCCCAGACAATGGGCAAACAGTTTCTTTCCACGGACAACTAGCGGCTCTGTCATATCCATGTCTGGTGTTCAACACTTGGCGACAGAATCCAGCCCCCTGGGTTTGGGTGGGGTCTGTTTCTCACCCATGCTTCGCTTGGGATTGTTCTATGGCATCCACAAAGTGGAGTCCTTTCCTTTCTGATGTCCCGAGAAAGCTGTTTACTCCTTTTTCTCGCTCCGGCCCTCTTCCCAAGAACCCTGGGGTTCACTCTGCTTTCCTCTGGTTGATGTTTCTCAGGCAGTTACTTCACCTTGGTTCATCTACTGCAGGTGACCATTAGCAAGTAACTGTACCGTCCTTGGATGGTATTGTTCATGAGCTAGGCTGCGAACTACGGGTTAAAGGTTTGAGTTCACCCAGAGGTGCCTACCAAGAAGGGCCTGATGATATGCCTCTGGAAAAAAACCCACCCCAGCCATGGAAAATTCTAGGGACCGGACTTCGCTAACACACTTGGGCTCTCCATGAGTCCGAGTTGACTCAATGGCAATTGGTTGCTGGTATTCCTGTAAGTAGAAGACAACAATCTTTAAGCAGTCCCTCTTGGATTCATGGGAGGAGGATGGCTTCCGCTGAGAGAACTTCTCAGGGCTCCAAGGGCTCAATGATCTTACAGAAAATGAGAGAAACGATGAGCCTGATGACAGATGATATTGTTATGCAGGCCCCGTTTCAGGATGCTCAAGTTTCCAGGTCTTTCCCTGACTCACAGTGGAGCCCTGTGAGGTTCCAAATAGAAGGGCACCCTTGCTCCCAGGACCTGGAGCCTTGTAGCTGAGCAGAGCAGTCATGATGAGAAAGAGGACCCAAGGGGGAAGTCAGGGGGCTGCTTCACTTGTCTCAGTGTCAAGCAAACAAATGTTTTGGCAGGAAATTTCTCTTCAAGAGTGTTCTGATGTCTTGAAGGAAATCTTTTTCTGAACCATTTCCTCAGGGGAAAACCACTCAACTACCTCGGGAAGGAAGATTTTTCTCCTGCCAAGCTTACCAGGCTGTGCTAACTCACAGAGGAGGTGTGACTAGCAGGCAATGAAACTGATTTCCAGACTCCTATGAAAATCAGCAAGTGCTTGGCTGCTAAGTGAAAAGTCGGCAGTTGGAAAATCCCAGCTGCTCTGCAGGAGAAAGTGGTGGCTGACTGTGTCTGACAAGATGACAGCTTTGGAAACCCAATGGGGCAGTTCTCCTCTGTGTTCTACAGTTGCTTTGAGTTGGAGTGGACTTGACAGTGATAGATCTGATCTTTTTCCCCATGAAAATTGGCTTTCACGAATACATGTGCATTCATGGATGTCTGTGTCTGCTTTGGCATGCATGTGCACATATGTGCCTATTTGCACGTGGATGGATACGTCTGTGAATGTGGGCGTCTCTATTTACTTTGCCATGTGTGTGCACATGTCTGCCTTTGTCAGTATGCATGCGGGCTCAGGCAGCATAAAGAGAGCACAGAGAATCTTGGAGAGAAAGAGAAAAGTAACATATTTTCTCATGGGTCTCCCATACCTGATGGTCTACTGGCATCCACCGCCACGAAGACCAGAGGTCACTTCATGCCATGTGTCCAACTGCCCATTGCTGGTTGAGGTCAGTCACCAGGGACGCTGCAGGAGTGATTCCCACCATCTTTCCTGGAGCCCCTCCCACCTTACTCAGCCTCCCTAGACCTTGAGTGAAAGGCGTTTCCAACGTTTTTACATAAAGATTTCTGAGATTGACTGAAGAAATGATTTCATTTGACAAAACATGAAGCTTTGAATTTAAAGATTTGAGGCAAGTGCCCTCCAGAGAGGGGGACACAGGACGGGGCCATGCTCCCTTCCGGTATGCACGGGGGTTGCTATGTGTTGGAACCAACTTGATGGGCACCTGCCAGCAACAACAACAACCAGAATTTGTCCAAACTTCTGTGGCCTCAACTCGGAAATGAGAATATTAATATTGCCTCCTAGAAAGAACTCAAGGTATGTACAATTGGTTAATAGGCGTTTGGAAAGTGAGTACATTAAGTGGACTGATGACATTGATAAGGCAATAAGAAACTGAGAAGGCTTCACTAACAGGTGCTTTCACATCTGTAACCAGTAGATTCCTTCCTTCTTCATCTCTTGGCATCTTCATCAGCTCCCACACTTTCCAGGCAGCTTGAGGGATTAAATGTTCATTCTGATCCTATTATAAGCCTCAGCCTCAGAATCAGAGACTTTACCTGAGGTTTGAGGAGCTATACTGGGAATGAGGGAGAGTAACCTGTCTTTTCTATTGCTCTCCTATCGCTCCCTCTTCCCTAGCCCTTCCCTGTCTCTGGGCCTGCATTTCCTCCTAGAGCATTGGCTTCCGGGAGAAGGGGATGGAAACAATGAGCACAATGAGCACATTCCTGACCAGGCCTCTTACCATGCTATCTTCCAACCCTCTCTTGGAAGGGCCTCCACGAAGTCCTCTTATGTCATCTCACAATAACTTGTTAGATACCATTGAGTGAGCTCCTGACTCATAGCAAATGTACACACAAGAGATTGAAGCACCACCTGGTCCTGCACCGTCCTCACAATGGTCCTTGTGTGTGAGCCCATGGTTGCAGCTGTGTTGAGGAGATCCTGTCCAAGAAGGCTGCCAGTGGGTGGGAGCGGCTGCAGCATTCAGAGACTTTGGAGGATGCCAAGGTGGATAGTTCACGGCGTATCATATGAGGTCAGCCAGCGGACCTTGGGGGCCCTTCCCATTATCCATAGATATATGAAATAAATGGAGGCCCTCAGCAAGATGGGCTGCAGACACCTCCAGGACTCACTTGATCCTTGGCAAGCTCCCTTAGCCTTAGGACACCACCTGCTGGAACTGTGGCTTTGCTGCCTCTCCTGGCTCTCAACTTCCCTCCTAGAGGACTCAAGCCACCCTTCTCCTTCCAGATCCTTCCAGCAGGAGGCAGATATTAGTCTCTGTGCTTTTGCATGTGGCCAGTTTTCTAGGGACAGATCAGCCTCTCCCAAGAATTTGGGTTCACCAGAGTGAGTGTGCCCACAAGTCTGCAGAGCGTATGGCCAGGCCTCTGAAGAGAGAACTGCTGGAAGATTTGCCCCTTTTCAAAAGCGCTAATTCCACAGTTGAGAGCTCGTCTCCTGGGGACTCAGTTTGAGTCTCAAGGAGCACATCCCCTTTGACACTGCTGGCAACTCGAGGTGCTGTGGGTCATTTTCTTGCCTTTGAGGAGTGCAAGGGAAATGCTACAATATGTCCCTTCACATGAACCACCAATCCTTATCTGGAGAACTCTCCGAGATGACAGGGATGGGAGGGAGATGTTTCTGGGGCACGCTTTCACCTGCACATCTCTGAGGTGAGTCAAACATTTGACCCCCAAAAGTTGAGTATGATGGTGAGAGTTCAGGCTGGGAGATAGAGTGTCTGGGTTCAAATCAAGAGCCTGAACATCTCAGCTCCCATGGTTCTCCTGCATATAACCCAAGCCAAGCAGTTTATCACTTCCCTGCTGAGCATCCTACTGAGGTAAGCTAAACTCATGCTTTGCTGATGACAACGTTGCTTGTACCAAATGGCTTTGCCATGTAGCCCTTAAAATGGCCAGAAGGGCTGCTCATCAAACCTCAGAGCAGGGCTTCTGGCGCACATGTTAAGAAGGGGGCTATTGACAACAATGTCGGTAGTTCAGAACCCACTAGCTGTTTCTCTGGAGAAAAACTGTGGCTGTGTGCTTCCATAAAGATGCCCAGCCATGGAACACCCCTGGAGAAGGCCATGATGAGCTGGAGTGAGCTCTACAGGAGTGGGATTTTTTACTGTGGATGTAATCCCACCTGGACAGAGATTTTCTTTGTGACATTAAAGAGGTTGTACCTTACACCAATCACTTGGCTGCTACAAAAGGATTCAATTCAACATTGAAGCAAACTAACTCCAAGGGAAGAAGGCAGCTGCCATGCAGAGAGCTCCAAGGACCACAAACCATGGAGGTTATTGAAGCCAAAACAAGAATACCGCCCACCAGCCCTCAGCCCCCAGGGATGGACAAAGAGAGCCTGCCCATCAAGCTGGTGCACTGGCATGATGCTGTCAGCCCCTGGTGCTGTGAGAACATTGACTTTGGTGTGTTAACGGCACCCACTTGCAGTATGTTTGTGATGTCAGCGTGTGGAAACTATGGCAAGCCCCCCTCCCGGCCTCACAGCAGCAAAGCCTCGGCATTAAAACCCCGTGCTTTCTGTGGCACTTGCTAGCTGTGAGAGGGCAGGAAATGCCCTTGGCTTTTCTGCTCCTTGTTGCGACCTCCCTCTGAGGCAGGGAGCAGAGGATGTGAGCTTGGAATCTGTTTTGTTTCATCACAACCCTTTGTCATCTCTCTGAACACTGTCATGTGCTCCTCACCAGTGCTTCTCCCTCTCTATCACCAAGCCATGTGCTCTTTAAAACATGCACACACACACACACACAAACACACACACACCTAATGTTCACATTTTGAGGCACATTTGTCTTTAATTCACTAATAATAACAATAATTATTCAAAGCCACTTTACCATCTGAAAAGAAATCTCTATGCATACACTTAGATCATGGATGCCAACTGCCTTCTTAACAACATTTCCCAATGAAATATTCAGCAGCGATTATATGAAGCCTGAAGCTGTTCATCCACTTTGTGTTAATCAAAACAAAAACAAGAGACGAAAGGATCCAAAAGGACTTGTAAGATCATAGACTGAAAGTATCCCCATCGAGCACCAAAGGCTTGTCCAGAAGGGCAGAGCCACAGGTAAAAGCTACGTCTCTCTGGAGTTGCTGGCATTTAACTAGATGCAAAATGTCAGCACAGGAAATGGCTTGCCCAATGCATATACTAACAAGTGGGGCTTGTGTTCCTGTGTAAATGGAGCTTCAGCCAATCCGGGCCTTCAGGATCCAGCTCCCATCGCAGCATCCACGGGAAGCACCAGGGGAATGTTCCGTTTGCTTATTTTCTCTCTCTTTGCTAAGAAGAAAAAGAGCCTTTGTGGCCTAGTGGCTACAAGTTGGGCTGCTAATTGCTATATCAGCAGTTTGAAACTACCAGTTGCTTTGTGGGAGAAAGATAAGGCATTCTGCTCCCATAAAGAATTCGAGTCTCAGACACTCCCAGGGGCAGTTCTACGCTGTCCTATAAGTTGGCTGTGAGTCAGTATTGATTCGATGGCAGTGAGTTTTCTAAGAGTAAGAAGTATCTAGGGGTGTAAACAGTTAATGAGCTCTGCTATTAAGGTAAAAGTTGTCATTCCCAACCCACTTAGAGGAGCTGTGAAAGAGAAGCCTGGCAATCTTCTTCAGAATCCTCGGCCATTGAAAAGTTTATAGAATGTATTGACCTTGGTTGTTAAATAGATCCAGGTATATGGTGGAGCATACAGGGACCAATGTCATAAAACTGGGTGGGGGTGGAAAAAATCTCTGAGACAGATGCAAAAACTGTGAGGGAATGAGTTGTTGAGCCTGGGGGATCAGGACCATCGTCTCTGGGATTTTCAAAGTTCCTGAGCAATCAGGAAAGGGGCAACAGTTGGTCTCTCCCCATCCAGAGGACAGCAGAAGTGGTGAACTGATTGGGCACAATGAATCAATGACTAATGACTCAAGCAACGATCACCCTCCACCACTGGAGACCAGAAGAACTAGATGGTGCCTTGCTCCCACTATCGACTGCTATGAAAGAGATCACATTAGAAGGGCTTGATTAGAGTAGAAGGGAAATGTGGGGCAAAACTCAAACTCATGGTAAAACACCAAGGTTACTGTTTGGATAAAGGCTGTTGAAATTGCAAGACTATGGTGCTCAGTTACCCTGCAGATCTGGAACTGAACTCATCATGGCTCGATGTTCAACCAAACAATAGACAGGTCTATAATGGGAACAATGACATTAGAGACATACAAATACCATAGAATAATAGATCACATGAGATCAAAAGACAGCATTCCCCCAAGAACGAAGTTCAAAAAAGTTGAGAATGAAGGAAGCTTGGAGACAAGAAACAAGAAGATGTGGGGGAAGTGATGGTACATTGTGGGAATTGCTATCAATGACATGAAACAAAATGTGTATGCATTGCTCAATGGACAGCTGAACTGATCTTTAACCTTCACCCAAATCACAATAAAAATGTTTTTAATCAAAGAAAACATCATGGTTCACTTCTACTCTGACACACACGGGGTGATGAGGAAATAGTGTCAACCGGGTTTGCTGTGGTCCAGCCACCAGACATGTGCTTATGGGAGAAAGAGCATGTTGACGCTGGCAATACCGAGCAGGACCAAGATGGTTTTATTTCCCTGCATCATGAAGATGGTAGCCCTGGTGGTGAGATGATTCAGAGCTCAAGTGCTAACCAAGAAGCCACCCAGTTTTAACTCACCCAGCCCTACTGAAGGAGATTTCCCTCCTCAAAAGTGTTGTTGGTTGTTATGTGCCATTGAGGCGATTCTGACTCCCTGTGATGGGAAGGAAAGGCACACTGGGCTACAGTGTTAGGTTTTCAGCGGCTACTTCCTATGAAGTGGGCAGTGGAACACTTCTTTGTATTCTGTTCTTAGCCTGGAAGTTTCCCTGACACCTCTTCACTTGAGGTAACCCTGCTGGCATTTGAAATACCAGTCACATGGCTTCCAGCATCACAGTAACACACAACTTACCACAGCACCACAAATGGACAGACAACAACAGGCTAGGAGTCTTCATGGGAGCAGGCAGTCACGTCTTCACTCTCTCGATGGGGATCAGTGAGTTCAAACTGCCAGTCTCTCTGTTACAGCCGCACATGCAACCACTGTGCTGCTAGGTACATTTCCTTAAAATTCTGCCTAGAAAAATCTGTGGAACAGTTCTTCTCTGTCACAGAGGGTCACTGTGAGCCAGGATGGGCTCTGAGACACACAAATGCAACACCATGAAGCCACCTTACTCTGTCCTGCTCTTATTTAACTCTATTCTTTTCTGAGCTATCTTTTCCGTATATTCAGAAGAGACTGGCACTGAGCAGTGTTAATTCCACCAAGGCCAGGAAGGAGGTCAAAGAGTCACAAAGGACTATCTCTTTGCTCTCATGCCACTGCACTAAGGAGGCTTGGGTGGCAGCTGGAAGCTGTACATTTCACTCCCTGTCCCTACACTCCTGGCTGAGTCTCCTCAGAGTGAGACTGCCCCTTTACCCAGCTCACTGCATTGGCTGTCTTGCTCTGAAAAGAGAATTCGCACATGTGAGTCTGACTGGGTGACAGATGGGAATCTTAATGCTGCTCTTTGGAATATGAAAGGCCTCAGATCAGAGTGCTGCAGGGGAGTGATGTCTGCAGAAGACCTGCTGGTCTCCCAGTTAGAAAGAAGCCTTCCCCTTTGCCTCAGAGGTGCGTTCACTGTGGGTGGCAAGTCAGATCCTTGGGCTGGCACTCTCAGTAAACAGATCATATGGGCACCTTGAGAAGCGCTTGCTCACTGACCCAGCTCCCCAAGGATGTAAATATACCAACCAGGATGACTAAGGACACCAGTGCCAAGAATGATCACATTCTTTGCATGTGTACAAATGAGGTGGGCAGCCACCTTCGCTGATGGTGGCTGCACAGTGAGTGTCTGGAATCACACCTGGCTAGGTGGACCATTGAAAGAGTTGGTGATATGATAATAGGGAGTACACCCCATTGCCAGTAAAGCTGAGGAAATGGCATTTGAGGAAGCAGGGGCAGCCGGGTCGCCAGCATGAAGGCAGCGAGAACCTTGCTTGTGCCTCTTGTGTTCACTGGTGGCTGCTGTCATCTGGGTAGTGAGGACACCATGGCTACTGCCAGAATTCTCCACGGTCCCTGGTTCCACTCTCAAGTCGCTGGCTTCATCACTACCACTGCCATCGAGTCGATTCTGACTCACAGCAACCCGAAAGGACAGAGTAGAACTGCGGCTGGTGGGTCTGGGGGGCTGTGGATCATTATGAGAGCATTTCTATCTCGCAGTAGCTAAAGGGTCCAAAATGCTGGCCTTATGGTTAGCAGCCCAACATAACCCACTTGGTCATGAACCCTTGCCAGCTGATCCAGGGAGTCCATTCCCAAGTGCATATCTAAAAGAATGAAAGACGAGTACCCAGATGGATGCTGCACTAATCACTATGGGCAAAAGGTAAACAATAAGCCAACAATACCCATCAGTAGAAGAATAGAGAAAATATGATCTACACTGAGTGGGATATACATATAGTCTGCCACAAGAAAACTAAGGCCTTTGATTCGGACAGACTCTGTAACACAGGTGAAGGCAAGACATGAAGTGAGACGCCAAACACCAAATGCCATGTATTGTGACTCCATTTAGAGGAAAAATGCTGGACAGGTAAATCCCGTAGAGCCATAGAGTAGATTGGTGGTTCCCAGGGTGGGGTGGGAGGGGCAATGGGGAATGACTGCTTAATGGCTGCAGGGTCGATGAAAATGTTCTGGAACTGGATGGTGGGAAGCTTTCACAGTGTCCTGAAAACTACTCTTAAAAAGGGGAGAGAAAGAATCTGCAGAAAGCACAGTTCTGATTGACTCACATGAATGCGATCACCAAGAATTGGAATCCACTAGAATTGGAATGGCAGCTAGACTATTGTTTCCTTGGGAGGTGCCTCCAGGAAGGACCAGTAGAGAAGGGTAATACTGATAGAGCAAAGGGAAGGGGCCGATAAAGAAATGTCATTGAGTAGGTTCCCAGAGACAGTATAAATCCTCTTGTACTTGTCCCACCCAAAGGCTGAGGGAACTGGAGTGTGGCTCCACCTATCCTCATGTGTCATTGGTTAAAGTGGCATTAGGTCCTGGAGGATGTCAACTCCCCTGTCTGCTCAATGACTGTTCCCTGTGTGGGGAGTAACATGTGCTTCCTGTGAGTCCATTGGCATTTATGGGAGTGGTGGGTGCTAAGTGCTAATACATGGGCACATTAGCAGCTGCTACAGCAAGTGCTGTACATTTTTAGCTGCTTGAGTGACAGGTGGGCCCTACCTCCTGCCTATATTCAGTGGTAGGGTGTTCAGATAGGGGCATGCGAAAATTAATAAGGCCCTATTCTTTGAAAATAGACATTATTATTATTTTAATCTGGCCCAACCCCCTTTCTTATCTGTCCCTGTGAACTACCTCACTGGCTGAAACATCATTTCCCTGGGGAAGACACCACATTTCAATACGGTCACAAGGCTGTTTCATTGGCCCAGGGGAGACACTGACATAAGATGTGTCAACTAGACGCTTTTTCTGGAGCATTTCCAACCAAAAAACGAAAAAGAAAGTCCCGCTTTTGCAAGTGGCCTGGCATCTAAGAAGCATAATTCAGAAGCACATGTCCCGCCACGTGGAGGAGGCGGTCTATGTTGCGAGATTACAGCATGTGCCCTGAGAGACAGACACAAAGAACACAGGAACATGCCAGTGGTGGTGAGGAACCGTCGACAGAGCCAGCTGTCCTCTTGTTCTCCCCACCTTTCCATTTTCCTAGGATTCTCTCTTCCAAGTATTGGTCTCGTTGCCTGTTTACAACCAAATGAGCCCCAAATAAGGTCCAGATCATAGAAATAGAAGGAGGAAGTTAGACGGAGACTGCAGTTCATACTCCCCGGAAGCCATTCAGACTCCCTGGAAGAAGGAGACACTGTGATGGAATTAGCTCTGGATTCCTGACATTTATTGAGGAATGCTCAGGGAATAAGCCCCTGTGGGGGAATCAAGGAAGGGCACAGGAGGGAAATCTCAACAGAGGTCTCAGCCCTGCCTATGGAGAGTGTCATAGTCAGTGTGCCCTAGAGAAACCAAACCAGTTATATAGCTGAAACTGGAGATATTGATATATCCACCAGGGCTCCTATGGTTAACCACTGCACCGGCCACTCATTGCCATCAAGGTGGACTAAATGTGATGTGTAAAACAGTATAGAACTGACCTTTTGGGCGTTGGAGACTGTACCTCTTCAGGAGATTACGAAGCTTCATCTTTCCCTCAAGGAGCCCTTGGTGTTTTCAAACTGATGTCCTTGCTGTTGGATGCTCAATGGGCCACCCACTATGACACCAGAGCCCCAGAGAGTGAGGCTTATTTCTAGGAATTGGCTCACATAGGGGAATGGCAAGTTCCAAATTCATAGGTCAGGCAAGAGCCTAAAGAGCTCTGTCGATGTTCATCTTAAAATCCATAGGTTAGGTGATGGGAAAAGACAAGAATAAGAATGGCCAGAACACACCCTAGGGAAACTCCCTTTCTGTGCTGAAGGCCTTTGGCTGAGAGGATTACCCCTTCCCACATTATGGAAAGTATTCTATTTTGCTTGAGACCAACTCCTTTATAAGAGGAAATAGATGAGGTGAACAAGCGGCCATCTAGCTCAGAAGCAATAAAGCCCACCTGGAAGAAGCACACCAGCCGGTGCGATCATGAGGTGCCAAAGGGACCAGGTATAAGGCATCATGCAAAAAAAAAGAATATATATATGTATACATATCTCTGTGTGTATATGGATATATATATATATATATATATATATATATATATATATATATATATATATATATATATACCATAGAGAATGAAGGGGGAAGTGCAGAGTGGAGACCAGAGGCCCAAATGTCGACCACTGGAGATCCCCTCATAGAGGGCTTTAGGAGAGGAGATGGGTCAGTCAGGGTGCGATGTAGTACCGATGAAGAACACAGCTTTCCCCCAGATCCTGGATGCTTCCTCTCCCCAACTACCAGGATCCAAATTCTACCTTGCAGGACTGGATAGGGCAGAGGCTGTACACTGGTGCATATGGGAGCTGGAGGCACAGGGAATCCAGGGTGGATGATACCTTCAGGACCAGGGGTGTGAGGGGTGATACTGGGAGAGTGGAGGGTGAGTGGGTTGGAAAGGGGGAACTGATTACAAGGATCCACATGTGACCTCCTCCCTGGGAGATGAACGGCAGAGAAGGGGGGAAGGGAGACTCCGGAAAGGGCAAGAGATGACAAAATAACAATCTGTGGATTATCAAGAGCTCATGAGGGAGGGGGAGCGGGGAGGAATGGGACAAAAAAAGAGGACCTGATGCGGAGGGCTTAAGTGGAGAGCAAATGCTTTGAGAGTGATTAGGGCAAAGAATGTACAGATGTGCTTTATAAAATTGATGTATGTATATGTATGGATTGTGATAAGAGTTGTATGAGCCCCTAATAAAATGTTTAAAAAACAAGAGCAAATAGATGAATGCTTGTTTGACCCAAAAACTGGGCACCATAGCCTCGCCACATTGATATGCAAAAGGAGCCATCACAGGGAGCTCTGTAACTGGGACCTGGCCAATTGGTGACCAGTAGCCTGGGACTTTGTAGCCTAATACGTTGCAGCGAATTGCTTACTAGTTCTCCTCTAGCTATAGTCTTTGTAACTCCTACCGATGACAGGGTGGAACTATGCCACCGAGGGAAGTAGACAGCATGCTAATAATATCAGTAAGGTGCATGGTATCCTTGAAGAGGTGAGATCATTCAAATAAGACCTGTAGAGCCCTAATGTAGGGATTGGTCGGTTTGGTCATCCTGGGTGAGTTAGCTCAGAAACAGAAAGTGGAGTTTCAAGAGCACCGAGAAAGACGAGCCAGCAGTGGAGTGTGCTCTTTGGACCCAGGATTATTACTCTGAGCACCACCTCTGTCCAGGAGACAGAGATCCCTGACACTGGATGCATCAGGAGACAATGAAAAACAGTGGCAGATAAATAGCTCATGGAAGCAGAGGCAGCAGCACCAAGACCCCAGAATAGGGAGCTCACCAGCACACAGAATGAGAAAGCTGACTGTCTTTGGGCCAAGGATTCCAGACAAAGCGGGCTGCCTCAACGCACTTATCAGCAGAGCTGAAAGAACTTTGTATACGGTCCCAGGCAGAGCAGAGGTCAAGGAGCAGCAGGGCAGAGGCCAAGGACCAGAAAAAGTTCTGCCTCTGGGCACGACTGGGAAGAGACTGTCCTGACTGAAGAAGTATATCCCCAGTCATTTCTGATCCTGAATTGTCACCTGCTAGGTCCCCAATTAACCCCAGAATCATAAGTATTGTTTGCGAGTTCTGTGGGGCCATTGCCACTTAAGGATTATCAAACCCAGCAGAGAAGAAGAGAGTGTCATGGTAGGGATGGTTGGTGTCAGAAACTGAAAAGAAAGGAGGGTGGAGGCATTTTGATCTCTGTCTAATAGGAATCAGCCTTGGGCTGTTTATCTTGATTTTCCTCCATTGCCTTTTGTGAAGTTACAGGGGGGTCAAATGCCTCCACTATGCCATTTATACCCCTACATTGACAAGTCGTTGGATGAAGGTTAGTTTGGGGAAGGAGCAGACCTTGGATGAGCTCTCATCAGCTGAGGCAATCCTAAAAGGGGCAAGACAGCTGGGACCTTTTCTATCAGTGGCTCTCTCAGCAGCTGGGGAAATCAGTCTCTTGGCCCTGAGAGGAATCTGCGTGACACACTCATCTATGACAATACCCTGAAGAACAAGCTCCCGCAAAAACCTGGCTGAGAACTCTCACCTAGAAAACAGGAGTGCATGCCTAGCTAATAATAGCCATTTACTGAAGGCCCTATGATTGGAACTGTGCCTCATTTACAGATGGAAAACTAGAGGAAGG
Source organism: Tenrec ecaudatus (assembly GCF_050624435.1). Classification (NCBI taxonomy): domain Eukaryota; kingdom Metazoa; phylum Chordata; class Mammalia; order Afrosoricida; family Tenrecidae; genus Tenrec; species Tenrec ecaudatus. The sequence goes on from NC_134530.1 coordinate 291,997,250, forward strand.
GATTTAAGGTGGCTAAGTTAATAAGTGACAGAGACCAGATTCAAACACAAGTTTGAAGCTGGTACTGTTAGCCTTTTTTCCAGGGCTGGGTTTTAGATGAGGCAAATGAGACACTTGTCAGGCACACAAGGTAAAGAGGCCTTCCCTCTCCAGTGTGACTTTCCCCATAAGTCTGAATCATGGGCCTGGTGTGTCTTATTTGCCTTCCCTGTGTCTCAGAACCTGGTCTAGTCTGATTTGCTATTTGGAGGAATAAGCCAGAATGCTCAAGTACTCTGAGTCAAGACCCATTCTCCCCTGGAATTGTTCAGTTGGACTTACCAGCCTCTTCCTTCGTGTTTCACTTTTCTAGAAAGCTCCATGGAGGACTAGCTCTCATGAAGAGAGCTTCAAAAAGCTCATGGCAAAATTCCATTATTTTTTCGTATCATTTTTCCACACGCTTTTGGAAGCTCCCTCCTCATCCCTTTCCACAGTCTTTCTCAAGGAAAGAGACTGTTGCTGGTTGATGTCAGATGCCCCGGAGTCTGTTTTCTACTCAGAAAGCTCTGCACAAACTCTATCAACAAATGACGTAGAGTCAAACGTGCTGTGTGTCTTTAAGTTGAAGTCAGCTCATAGTTACCCTACAGGACAGAGTAGAACTGCCCACAAAGGTGTCCTAGGCTGAGATCGTTATGGGACCAGCTCGTCAGGTCTTTTCCCCTTTAGAGCCCATGGGTAGGTTCAAACTACCAGCCTTTTGTTTAGCCACCCAGTCCTTAGCCATTGTACCACCAGGGCTCTTTAAAACAGGGATTAGGTTGATTAATTGTATAATCTCCAGCCACATTTGAAAGCTGCTTCCCAGAACACCCTTCCGCAGATTGTTGATTAAGATGGGCATTTGGGGACTCATTTCTTTCTCATTTGTGTAAGTGCACTCTATGAGAGGGGTTTCCCTTCATAGATAGATGATCACATACTATTTTTCCAAATTGAACCACTCTTGGTGGTATATTGGGTTAAGAGTTGGGCTGCTGCTAATGGCAAAGTTAATGGTTCAAACCCACCAGCTACTCCTTGGGAGAAAGATGAGGGTTTTCTGCTCCAGTAAAGATGTGCAGTTCTGAAAATCAGCAGAGCCAGTCTATTGTGCCATATATGAGGTCAACCCCATGGCAGTGGATTTGGTTTTGGTTTGGGTCTGTGGGGGAAGTCCTTAAGTCATTCTTTAGTCACATGGAGGAGTCCCTGGGTGGTGCAGTTGGTTAACATAGTGGGCTACTAACTCATAGATTGAAGCTTCAAGCCCAGCCAGAAGTGTCTCCGAAGAAAGGCCTGGTGCTGCATTTCAAACAACAACAACAAAATCAGTTATAGAAAAAAACAACAGAATGTCGTTCTACTCTGGCCCAAAGGAGTCCCTATGAATCAGAGTTAACTTCATGGCAACTGGCATGGGTTTGGTCCATGGGAAAGAAGAACCCTTCATAATTGCCTCCATGCCCAATAGTATCTTTCCTGTATCCCTAGACCACCCCAGCACCCTCAGCATCTTGCCTTATAATTGCCATGGGTCCGTCTCTCTTCCCAATGGGCCAGGCCGTGATGCAGCCGCTGCCGACACAAGGGATTGTGCAGTCCCTGCATGATCTACAGTCCTCATGACATATATCTTGAATGAAGATTAAGTGATCCTCTCTAGAGCTTAGCTCAGGGGAATCCACTACCTCAGCTGGAACCGAAGTGGTGCCAGACCAATATCTGTTTTTAAAAGATATAAGGACATTCCTAATCTTTGTGGAGAAACAGAGAGGATTTAGTGAAATGTTTCTGCAGTTGAGGCTACAGATGATCTGTTGACATGGTCTAAAAGGTTGTAGGTGGTTTAATGTCTCTGGGTACCATCAATTTTGCATTTTGTCCTGACTTAGCAAATTGGTTGGGATTTCGGCTTACTGACAAGGACCTTCAGAAAGAATGTGGTTGCAGGAGCAAGTTTAGAAAGGAAGGAGCTTTGAAGCAGCCCTCACTGAGTACCAATACAAAACTCTGTAACCCAGCACCTCAGAGGGCTTGATCTGGGATGGACTATGGCAGCAGCACCATGAGCCACTTCCTCCAGTGGCCCTGACTGAAGGCTCAGAACCTGCCTCTGATTGGCAGCTGAGAGATACTAGGACCGTCACCTGCCACATTGCCTGCATTTCTCCTGGCAGTAAGAAATCTCCAAAGTACACTATGTTCGGGCAATCTTTCCAGCCTACAAGCAGTTGTTGCTTATCTCTGTCAGCTTTGTGCAGGGGAACAATCAGGCTTTGAAATTGAAAGACTTGCATGTGTGTGACTCATGAGACTAAGAGCCCAACGCATAACCACACTATTACCAGGTTTCCTTCCTCTTGAAGGATAGGTAAGCAACAAAAGGACCATTTCTCTTAAAACCTCTGATCGAGAGTGGCACTCAACTCCTTCCACTTGTATTCTATTAGCCAAGCCCTTCGCTGGCAGGGCAGGAAAGTTTACTCTTTCCTTGGATGACTAGGAAGTGAGTGAAATTTTGTCATCTCATACAAAGGGAAAAGGGAAACATGCTCTATGATCAAATAAGTTTTAAAAAAAGTCAAAATATTCATAGAATCTGCCTAGTGTGGCAAAAGCATGAGCACTCCCATTGTAGAAGAAACACTGCTCTCGGAAACCACACTGTGCCTGGCAAGGGAGGCTGGGAGGATTTATGCTTGATCACTTTGGCCAAGTCATTAAGCAAGGCTGATCAGTAGAAAAGGAAATCGGGTTTGGTGCGGGGATGTGTCATTGTATATGCAGGCGATTCTCCTTGAGATGTATCGGCCCACAACTTTGGACTCACATACAGCAGTGACCATGAAGATGGCATCGGACCTGGCGACATTTCATTTTTGTATATAGAAAGTTGACACAAGCATCTCCTGGTGGTGTAGTGGGTTACACATTGTGTCCCTAACCTTAAACTCAGCAGTTCGAAAACATCAGCACTCGGTGAGGGAAAGATGGGGCTTTCTACTCCTGTCAAGAGTTACAGGCTCAGAAACTCATGGGGGCAATTCCCCCTGTCCTACAAGGTCGCTATGCATCAGCAGTGACTCGATGGCAGGGAGATTAAGTTGATATTACCTATTTTAGAAAACGGTTCTGATTATTCAATTAAGTAAGGCAGGTGCAGCCCTGTCACACAGGGTTTGTTTAGATAGCACAGTAGTGTCCACTCACTCATTAGCTCAGTGTGTCTAGAAACCCAATGTGTATTTCCACATGGGACAAGTCAGGTTGAAGACACTGGGGATTCGTTCTTTGTTGAGCAAGCCCTGGAATTGCAAGAGTTCTAAAAAGAGGTCAAAGTTCCTGTTTTTATAACTCTCTCTCTCACACACACACGGAGAAAGTGGTGAACTTCACAGAATGTAGTGGGGACTTCACAGAAAGGGGGGTTGATAGCCGTGAACAGGGTTGGGATGGGTCTTGTTCTATCTATTTGAAAGTCTCTAGGCTAAACAGAATGTCCTGGTAGTATAGTAGGTTCGGTGTTGGCCTGCTAACCACAAGGTCAGCAGTTCTGAATCCACCAGTTCCTCCATGGAAAAAAGATGAGGCTTTCTATTTGAGTAAAGAATTATAGTCTCAGAGAGTCACTGGGGCATGTTTATTCTTCCCTATAGGGGCGCTGCGAGTCAGAATGAACTCAGTACAGTGTGCAAATAACAAGCTGTGCTAATACCATTCCAGAGAGACAGTGGTGTTCCAGGGACATTGGTTTCGCCTGGCCCCTGACCCTGAGGAAACATGAGGTCTTCGGGTCCTCTCCTGCTGCTCTTCTTTACCATCCTCCCATATCCTCCTCTGCACTCCCAAGTGGTGGGCATGATTTATAAACACAGAAATCCACTTACTCCTTTGGAAAAGTGGTTTACTTCACCCAAAAATTCGGAGAACTGTGTCGTCTCCCTTTCAATGTAAATTATACGATGAACATACAATATTGATTGCAGGCATGTGGATTCTTAATCCTCAAGTTCCCATGAAACCCTGCTTTCCATGGCAAATCAGCCCGCCATTTCAGCACGCCAGTATTGCCAGGAGAAAGGAGCCTCAGCAGCCACCACTGCTCCGCAGCCTGCTTTTCATGGTCACACGGGGATGTCAGAGTGCCCCACACCTCGTGCACTTGACTCAGTGCTTGCTTGCAGGGGTTGCATTTCGTTAGAGCCCAACAACTTCCGAGCATTGGCAAATTCCCTCAACCAAAGGTGGGCAGTGTCCTCAAAATGTCACCGGTCATTAACCACCAGCAGGGTTGCGTTATGCTCGTCAGTGCCGTCATGTGCAAGGGGAAAGACAATTCCCAGAGGCTGCCCGCTGTGTTTGGGGAGGGAATGCCCAGTGGGGAAGCTGGGGGTCCTCACCCCAGCAGCCACAGTTCCTGGCTCCAGGCCCTGCCCCAGGCTGTGCCAGGACGAAGAGCCTGGACACTCAGAGACTCCATAGCTCGATTTGCACTAAGGTTGTGTTGTGTTGATCATTCCTTCCCTAGGCTGCCACCCATCTGTCAGTTTGTCATCATGTTGTAATTTGTCTATAACTGTGATTGCTGTAAGCGGTGTCACCAGCTACGATTATAACCAGAGCAAGCCACTCTGGACACGCTTCACCAGAGCATCCAAGCTAGGACACACTGGGAAGAAAGACCTGATGATGTACTACTGAGAATGAGTCCATGGAACCCTGTGGATCAAAAGAGAATACCGTCCAAACAAGTACTGGAAGAGGAGCACCCTAGGTGGGAATACACTCACACTATTCAGTGGGAGGACTCCCTGGGTAGTGTTTGACTAGCACCCAGGAGGTCGGCAGTTAAATCCCACCCAGAATCCAAGAGGTGCCTAAGGAAGGTAGGCCTGAAAATCTGCTTCCAAAAGGTCACAGCCTTAAAAACCCTATGGAACAGTTCTACTCTGAAATGCATGGGGGTAGCTATGAGTCCAAATGGACCGAAAAGCAGCTAATAACAACAACACTGTATAAAGAACAACACTGCAAGTCCTTAGGACAAAATACACAGCAGGCACAATAGCCTCAACCCCACAGGATAGGGCAAATTATTTTCCTTTGTACCAGAGACCGGAACTGTACAATGGAATGAAACCCTGCCTGCTCTTGTGTCATCACCACAGTCGTTGGTCCATGTTGAGTCCATTGCTATAGCCACTGTGGACATCCATCTTATCAAGGGTCTTCTTCCCTCTTGCTGCCCCTGTACTTTAACAAGCATTATGTCCTTTCTTAAGAACCAGCCTCTCCTGATAGCATGTCCAATGGATGTGAGATGAAGACTTGCCATCCTCACTTCTAAGGGGCATTCTGGCCGTGCTTCCTCCAAGAGGGATTTGCTTGTTCTTCTGACAGCCCAGACGACTTTCGGTATTGTTTGCACATCATTCACATGCATTGATTCTTCTTCAGTTTTCCTTACTCACTGTCCGGCTCTCACATGCATATTGACCATTGAAACTACTTACCTTGAATTCAGAGCTTAGGGTACACTACTCAAAGCCACATAGCTTGTGAGCGGCTGAAACATGTCTGCTGCCAGGATCTGTCCAATTCATTTTATTGAAACATCATACTCAAAAGATGCTTTAGGCAAACATATTTTGTCTTTTGACTACATGTCCCAATAATATAACCAGGCTCAGACCGGCACATTGTAATGATTCAGCTATATGTCTGAGAGGAAAAAGACCGCCAACCATAAAACTGATGGGAGAATAGGTACTGACTGTCACCTGCAATGCCATTCCTTCAACAAATATTTATTGAGTGTTATTCAAATGACAACATTTTCCAAAGCTTTAAGAAGACTCAGATGTAGAGAACACAGTCCCTGCTCACAGGAGACTCACAGATACTGCATCAGGGCATTCAGATCAGGGACACCACAGATAGATGCTGAAAGAAAAATCATAAAAAAAAAATAGCAACCACGCACGGAATCCAGGACAGATAAAATCCTCAGGAACAGTAATGGGAGTAGCGATACAGTGGTAGCTGTTTAATCTCCCATCATCTTGCATAGGGGTGGAGTCCAGACTGTCACTCAGGCCATAGCCAGTGAGGTCGCAATGTGGGCATGGCCTTCTCTTGAGGATTCTGGCAACTCCTGTATTCTTTCCTGGGGGTGAGAGACACCCATGACTTGATATTCCTGCTGACAAGATACATGGATCTACATTGATGGCAGCCAGAGCCTTGAATGGGGAGGAGTCATGTGGAGACCCATGCCACTTTCCACCTCTACTGGGTCCATAAGACATTCCACTGACTGCCCTGTGATCTTCCAGCACTTGGTTTCATTGCATGTGTTGCATAAGTCTGAAAAAAATTTACACACTGTTATTGAATATATGCATTAATTTCGTAGTTATGGACGTGGTCTGGACTGGGCTGGGATGTTTTCTTAATATACAATTATTCTTCTATATAAAGCTTTTTTAAGACACATGAGTGTTTATGAATGTGCTTCTCTAGTCAACTCGAACTGACTCAGATACCATGAGGGCACAGGGTGGCTGTGTAGGGAAGGGGAGGGAAAGGGAACTGATAACAATGATGGATTTAGAACACACAAACACACAGCCTAGGGGCCGAATAACAGAAATATGGGTAGAGGGACACAGAAGACGGTGTGTATAAAGATATTAATTTATATATAATTTAGTAAGGCTGTGAGGGTTGAGGAAAGAGGGAAAAAACCGGAGCTGATATCAAAGGGGTCAAGTAGAGTGACAGTGTTTAGAAAATGATGGTGGCAGCATATGTACAAACTCGCTTGATCTAATTGATTTATGGATTGTTATATTATCTGTCAGAGCCCCCATTAAAATGTGTTCTTTTTTTGATAACAACATAAACTCACTGCCATGGAGTCAATTTTCACTCAGTATAGAACACCCCCTGTGGTTTCCTCGCTTGCTATTCTTTAAGGAAACAGAAAGCCTTTTCTTTCCCCTGCAGAGTGGTTTCAACTATTGACTTTGAGGTTAGCAGGCACCATAGAACCATGATTCCTAAGGATGCGGATACAAAGGAAGAACCTTGTGGAACATAATTTAAAATTCTTTAATTATCTAGACTTACTTAACTGGAAGAGTCCCAGAGAATATGACCCTGAGCTACTCTTCAAACCTTGAATTGAAACTGTCCCCTGAAGTCATCTTTAAACTAAATAACAATTTAGCTCTTAAAGGATTGCATCCTTGAGTATTGCAGTCTTTAAAAATCAGCACAAATCTAAATGGGCTACAGATAATTCAAAATATATGTGAGAGGGTTGTGGCAGAGAGATTAAGTAAAAAGAAACACCTAGAATAGAAAGAACAAGAATGTTAATTCAATATGAAGAGTGTGACCAATGTCACTGAACATTGTGTCCAGAAAGGGTTGAAATGGAACAGATTTTGCTTTGTATGTTTTCACATATCAAAATTAAATATTAGTAGAAAAAGAGAGAGACTCGCATCTGTTTGAGGCAGACTACCAAATACTGGGTTATATATAATGCTAAGTATTGAATATTATCCCATTTTCATATGGCAAGTATGGAAAGCCAAGGATGGAGTGAGGCATTCACAGGGGAGATGGCATTTGAATGATCCAGGAATATGGCTAAAGAAGATGCTCATTCCCAAGTGTTTCCACTGGGTTCGCAAACACATCAGCAAATGAATGTCAAATAACCCGTCTCACCCTCTAACTCAGAGCTGTGCAACCGAACTCTCTTCTATGATGAAAATGTTCCAGAGCAGTGATTCTCAACCTGTGGGTCGCTACCCCCATGGGGGGGGTCGAACAATGCTTTCACAGGGGTCATCCGATTCATCAAAGTAGCAGTATTATAGTTATGAAGTAGCAACAAAAATAATTTTATAGTTGGGGGGAGCACCACACATGAGGAACTATATGAAAGTGTCAACATTAGGAAGGTTGAGAACCATTGTTCTAAAGGCATGACATCCAATCTGGTAGCTACTACATTTTATCAGGAAAGACCAGTCCATGGAAAGGGACATCATGCTTGGTAAAACTGAAGGTCCACAAGAAAAGAGACTGACCATCAAGGAGATGGGCTGACACCATGGCTGCAACAATGGACTCCAACCTAACAACCATGGCGAGATTTGGCACAAGATCAGGCAGTGTCCTCAAAGTAACATCCTTGACCTTCAGTCTTTTTAAAAGATCTGTTGTAGCACAATTAGCCAATGCAACGTGTCATTTGATGTCTTGACTGATGCTTCCTTGAGAATTGATCTGGCTTAGGGTTTAAAAATTCCCCTTGGCTTCTCAATCATACAGGAGGTCCACACAGTGATCATCTTTCCTCACTACACAGAGTGTCATGCCCCACTCACATTGGTCTCCTTGCTGTTCCAGGAAGAAGCTTGGAGAACCCAATCACAAGGCCTTTTGCACTGACTGTCTCCTACCTGGAACACTTTCCCCACCGCCACATGGCCACTCCTGTGTCTTCCTGCCTTATTCAAGTACTGCACTGTCAATGAGATCTTCCTTGGCTGCGATGCACTACTTGCCCCAAGTTTCCCATCCAGCGCAGTTTAGTGAGAAAAATCTCACTGCTACCTGCAGGGGGGGAGCCTCGGCACTGGCATCTCAGAAAATGGAGCATAATTAGAACAGAAATGTGACCCTACCTCTCATGCTAAAAGGCTGCTAACTGCAAGATCTAAACCACCACACAACCAGCCACTTCTCAGGGGAAAGGCTGAAAGTTAGTCTCAGAAACCTACAGGGAAGTTCTACCCTGTCTTATAGGGTCATTATGAGTCAGTATCAACTCTATGGCAGTAAATTTGCATTTGGGGGGGGCGCGTTCTAAGGAGTTCTGGGTCACATACCCTGATCAATCCAACTGCCAGCTGCATCAGCTGGCTAAGGCTTCAAAAGACTGAGTAGGTAACCCAGAGCTCAGTGCTGTTGGCAGAAACTTGTGGGGGGTCAGAAGGACTTGAGGTGATGGTGTCCGTCTCAGTGGCCTCAGATAATCTTCTCCCAGTCTGGGCATCAGCATCTTTTTGCAAAATGGGATGATTGCATTAGAGAACCACTAAACTCCTACATACCTGAGAAACCAGGAAGCAATTGTGAATCCTGGAGAGGAGCAAAGACTATGCTGGTGGCTCTGCAAATCTTGGGAAGCTTGGATCCGATGCGGCTGGAACTGTCCATTGCGAGGCACCAAGAATCCCGAGAGCTGTAGTTCAGGTCTCCCCCTTGCCTGTGTACCATGGAAGATTTAATAAGTGTTCTCCTCATGCTACCTTTAGGATCCTTGGTGGCAAAGTGGCAAAATCCCTTCACATTGGCCTGTTAACTGCAGGGTTGGCAGTTCAAACACACCTGCTCCATTCCTGTAGGAAGGGCAGCTTTCAACTCCCACAAAGAATTGTTGTTTCAGAAATCCACAAGGACAGTTGTATCCTGTAACTATGAGTCAGAACTGGCACAATAGCAGTGCGTGAGTGAGCTTTAAACTACATTTGAGACTGTGGTCTAATTTGAATTCCCCTACCTGTCCATTGGGTGTCATGGGAAGAGAGTAGATAGGAGAAAAAAGGGTAGAAGGCAGTGAGGGAGGAGGGTAGAATGTACGGGAGTAACACGTTCTGGCAGAAAATTGTGTGTATGTGTGTGTGTGCGTGTTCTATTGTAATTCACACAGATTATGGGTGGGGGAGGGAACTGAAAAAGTAAATATCCATGAAAAAGAAAAATTTTTTTCTTTGGTGATTTTTCTTTTGTTGAGCTAAGGGATGGAGAATGTACTGCATGGGCGTAACCAGCCACTGGACCGGTGTGCTGTTAACACACCCTCCTGCCTTTGCATGCTGGGGGCCTCTCTGTAAACAGAAGTGACTTGTGACTTCTGATTTCCTGGGGCTCTAAAGAGAACCCGAGAATAGAAGTTCTAAATCATGAACAAAGGAGAGACAAAGGGTTAATGAGAGGACAGAAGTTTGAAGTTTCATTGGATGAACACAGCGCCAGCATCCAACAAACATGCCAAAGGCTGAACTCTGCCCGGAAGTAATGAATGAGCACTGCCTTTAGCCCGTGTCCTCACTCTCCCCGTCTCCTGCACTCCAAGCCAGCCTCACTAAGAGTAGTCAAAGGTGACATGGTGGTCCTTTCATCTCTCTCTGACCCAGCACGCTGCCTTCACCTCTATCCAAGTTGCTTCATCCTTCCCCCTTCTCCCTGATTTTCCTCGTGGAAAGATCTAATTCCTACTAACTGGTAAAAGTCAGTTAGCACACAAGAAAGAAGACATCTCCTTCCTCAGCCTATGCTGCAGAAAAGGAAACTCGGGCTTGAGCTCATTTGCCCAACTGTCAAAGGTCCCATCACGGGCAGGGCCATGATATGAAAATTCAAGCAAGCAGCCCCAGAGCCAGAGTTCCCAACCCTCATCCACTGCAGTTCAAGTTCATGGGGTGAAGTGGTGAAAAGCTAACCAGAAACTGAGAGTTAATGTAGATACCCAAGCCTTACTTGCCAGGGCACTCACTCACTGCCATTGAGTCAATGCTGACTCATAACAACCCTATAGGACAGGGTAGAATTCCCCTGTGAGTTACTGAGGATGTATCTCTTTATAGGAATAGAAAGCCCCATCTTTCCTTTGTGGAGTGGCTAGTGGTTTTAAACTGTTGCACAAAGCATAACCATGACACCATCAGGACTCCAAAACATGCCAGGGCAATCAATGGTTCTGTGAGATCTCTCAGGATAGAGATATACCTTGCTCCTTGGCTACACACGAGAAAGCATTCACCTCCAAGCCTAGTTTGTGATCCAAGTGAGTTTTATGAGAATTAGAAGAAGTTTCATGTTTATAAAGGCACCTGCAGGGCTCTTCAGAAATGTGCATCTCCTTAGAAGCTTCCCTGAAAGTCACGAGGTCTGCTCTGTGCTCCTGCCTTTTAAATTACTCCCAGAGGTGGGGCGTGCTGGTGACCCTGGTTGAACTCATTGGCTGAACTGAATTCACCTGGCCTTGGTGGGCCAATTCAGGTGCAGAACACACCCAGGTGTACCTCCCCTTCCTGGCTGGGAACCTGAGCCTTTGAGCATGCGCAGTGTACCACTCGTTCATGGGACAAAGGCTCAGACTGCTGACCATGCGTAATGGATGCCTCAGTCCCTAAGCTAAACTACCTAGCAGTTCCAAAACCCCACTGTTGTGTAGTGTTCATGAACTTTGGCAGGAACACATCCTTACCACGAAGAATCCTGGTGGCCCAATGGCTAAGCACTTGGGCTTTAGACCGCGGTCAGTAGCAATACATGAGAAAAAGGTCTTGCCATTGTAAACATTCCACCCCACTGCCATCAAACGCAAAGGACCTCTGGTGACATGGCGGGCTACTCACAGAGTTACTAAATGCAAAGTCAACAGTTCTAACCCACCAGCTTCACTGTGGGAGAAAGATGAAGCTATCTATTCCTATAGAGACACAATATCTCAGAAACCTATAGGGAAAATTCTACCCTGCCATGGACTACTAAACGAACAACCTAATCTGTCTTGGAAGAAGTCAGGCCAGAGTGCCCTTGACAGCATATATGGCAAGATTTTGCCTCCCAAATATGTTGGACATATTGCCTGGAGAAGGACATCCTGCTTGGTAAAGTGGAGGGGCAGCACAAAAGAGGAAGGCCCTCAACGAGCTGGATTGACACCATGGCTGCATCAATGGACTCAGGCAGAGAACAAATGTGATGATGGTGCAGGACCTGGAAGTGTTTTGTTTTGTTGTGCATAGGGTCACTTTGGGTCAGAAACCACTCAATGGCACCCGACAGCAACAACAACAAGTATATAAGATCACCATGAGTTGGAATCAACTCGATAGAAATTGGGCTTTGGGTCTGTCATGGAACCAACCCTGGCTCATAGAGACCCAATCATGGGATTTTGAGGCTGTAAATCTTCATGGGAGGAGAGGGTCTCATCTGTCTCCTGTGGAGCAGCTGGTAGGTGTGAACCCATGACTTTGCAGTTGACAGTCCAACACTTCCCTTAAAGTACCCCCCGGGGCTCCTTTGGTAATGATGACAGACTAGGAAACCCAATGGGGACATTTCTACTCTGTCACATGAAGGCATCCTATGCAGAATGGGCTCAACGGGAACTAACACCAACCCCACCACTTTTAACACCATCCCAACCTTACAGATTGTGCTAGGCTCTTGAAGGAATTGACTTTTTGCACTTCCACTGAGCGAGCTATGAGCATGCATGCCAACACGTAACTCCCGGTCCTGAACTAGGGATCAGCTGCACATGTAAGGATGTGCTTCTAATGTGGAAGGAAATAAAGAGAGGGGATCTGGAAGCAGGAAAAGCCAGGAAGCAGGAGTCACTAAGGCAGACCCCTTTCCTAAACCAACTTAATTAGCATATCACAGATCCTGGCTCAGAGGTGATGTTCAAAGAAGAATTGTTGACTGAATACACAAGGGAAGGAACAGAATAAGTAAACACAGAAATGTGCTAATGACCAAATTGACTCACAGTTCTGACCCTGCTCTTCTTCTTCCAGGTTCTTCTCTAGTTGCTAATGGTATTTGCTCGAACTCTCACAAGCACAAAAGGAGCCCTGGTGGCCTAGCAGTTAGGCAGTGGGCTGCTAACCACCAAACTAGCAGTTCTAAATTAGCAGGCATTCTGAAGGAGAACAACAAGCTGTCTGATCCTTTAAAGAATTACAGTCTTGGGATTGCACAGTGGTAGCTCTACCCTGGCCCATAGGGCTGCTCTGAGTCTGACTCGACTGGACAGCAGTGAGTATGGGTTTGGTTTGGTTTTCACAGGTACCCCGATCCGTTGGTGGTCTTGGTAAATTGCACACGCTGGTTCAGTGGACCTTGTGTAGGGCTTGAGAATTTGCACTTCTAACAAGCTCCTGATGTTGCTAGTCTGTGACCATATTTGGGGTGGCAAGGCTCTGGACTACCCGGGTCTTCCTGGTGGCTGCTGTCACAGCGCAAGTTCCCAAGAGTGCACCGCTACTCATTTCTTTGGAATGATTTGGACTGAGTTTTCCCAGCCATTTCATCATGGTTTTTGGCTATTTGTTCCATGACACTGAAAAGTTTGGACCTGACATACGCAGCTCAGGCTGTATTATCTATCTTCTCTGCCCTCTTGGATTGGAGATGGATCACCTATGAAGCGATGAGGGAAAGAAGGGTTGGGTGTCCCCGGGTAATGTGAACAGTTAGCGCGCTCAACCACTGCTGATTAAAAGGTTTGCGGTTCAAATCCAAGGCCCCTCAGGAGAAAGGCCTGCTGATTGACATCGGAACGACCAGCCTTTGAAAGCTCTGTGGGGTCCCGTGGTGCTGACCCACACGGCATCACCGTGAGTTGGAATGGACTCCTCAGAAACGGGTTTAGTAAGCAGCACATAGAGGAAACTCCTTGGTGAACTGGAGGCCACGGTAGCCAAAACCATGAGCTCCAACATACTACCCCTGAGGCTGGCAAAGGACCGGACAGTGCTGCCTTGTGTTGCAAAGAAGGTCCCTGTGATGTCAGAATGACTGGACAGCACTAACAACAACAAAGGATGTCAGAGCCCTTCACTTCCCCAGACCACTGACCAGGTTCAAAGACCCGCATGCGAGTATAGTTTCACAGTTAGACGTGTTTAGAAAAAATAATGTTTGCAAAAGTAAAATCTTGGTTTACAGTTTACAGAGCATGCACAATTAGTAGAACTCTTAAGGTCCACCGGAACCTCTTTAGGGTCCCCTCCACTTGCTCACCACCGATAAGTCGATTCTGACTCATATTGATCCTACAGGAGAGGTTAAAATTTCCCCTGTGGGTATTTCTGAAAATGTAGCTCCTTATGGGAATAGAAAGCCTCCTCTTTCTTTGCAGCTGGTGGGTTAAAACTGCCAACATTTTCTTTAGCAGCTCAGGACTGACTTGTATCTCTATGAAAACAAAATCTACCTCACTGCCAGGGAGGTGATGCTGACTCATAGTGACCCTATGAGGCAGAGTAGATCTGTCCCTGTGAGTTTCTGAGACTGTAATTCTTTATAGGAATAGACAGACTCTTCTTCACACGGAGTGGCTGGTGGTTTCAAAGTGCTGACTTTGGTCTTAGCAGCCCAACATGCAAACACTATGCCACCAAAGCTCCTTTTGTACCCCTATAAGTAGATAAATATTTCTCTTATATCTGTGTTTCAACCAAAGGCATGGCTATAGAGGAAAAAAGGCCATGAGTGTCAAGAATGATTTGAAAATGTGGAGTTCTTTTGGGAAAGGATATATATATACTTGTGTATATAAATACAATTCTGACGGCAAGAGTGGTCAGGAGTTGGACTACTGTTAATCTCAAGGTCAGCAGTTTGAATGACCAACCGCTCCTCTGGAGAAAGAGGAGATTTTCTACTCCTCTAAAGAATCACAGTCGCAGAAACCCACGGGGGCCATTTTACTCAGTCCCATGGGCCTGTGAGTTGGAATGGACTTGATGGCAGTGAGGGCATGTAAATATGCAAACACCCACCTCGGACTTAGGGTTTGACCTGCTCCCTCAGCCCCGTGAGCATCTGCATCTGCAGCCATGGACTCGGCCTTCTGTGAAGAACCCATTAATGCACTGCCACAAAGAGAATGAGTTTCCTATGTGTCAGTCCATTACCCTGCCAACGTTCAGGATGGAGCCAACACCCTTGGTCTCTCAGAGAAATTGGCTCAACATCCCCCTGATGTGGTTGCATGACATAGGCCACTCATGCAATGCACTGCATGTGCTCTATTTAATGCACTATCACCAACAAGTCTACATGGGTGGTAACTCTGAAAACCTTGCCCAAACAGCTGGCTTCACCAAAGTATATGGAATCCTGTGGAGTCGTCGACCAGTTCGACTCTGCACTGGCTGTACGTTGGCATTGCCAAGGGGGCTTTCTCACTGACCGTGACCTGAATCCTGCTTCCACTAAGCCTTGCTTCATTGGCCTGGGATGGCGCCAGGCCAATGGGAGGCTGGAAAGCTCCTAAGGGATTCCAAAGTATGACCAAGGGTGAACACTACTGCTTTTGGCCATCACATCCGGGAAGGCCCTTGGGACTTTGCCACTCAAAGTATCATAGGTCAAAAACCAGCAACATCAGCATTAGCTTCTCCCACGCTAATGCCATCGAGTTGATGCTGACTCATAGTGACCCTACAGGACAGGGTAGAACTGCCCTTGTGGGTTTCCTAGACTGTCACTCTTGCCCGGAGTCTACAACCTCATATCTCTCCCAAGGAGTGGCTGGTGGTTTAGGACTACTGTCCTTGTGGTTAACAGCCCAAGAGTACCAGGGCCTCTAGAACTGCTGGATCCTAGACCCCATACTGAACCCACAAAATCAGAATCTGCCTATCCCCAGCCTGATTTCCAGGAACCTGGGTAAGTGCATGCATGTGAAAATTTAAGAAATACTTCCTTAGAAACCATTACTTTCCAGAACAAACTCCTCCTGCCAGAGGTGCAGAAATTGAAGCCCATTAGGCCATGCTCGCCTAGCAGCAATTGGAGGTCTCAGTGCTCCTATATCCTGGCTGTCATCCAGATTTCCTTATTCTCACCTGGACTGTTGTCACTGCAGCAGGTATTGGTGAGTTCTCAGCACGAACAGCCCCAAATTAGGTCTAGAGACACAGCTCCCATTTCACAGTAGTACAATCCACAGTTTACTGTAGAGTTTCTGGCTTTTACTGGCTTGGGGTAGGGTCTAGTGGGAAATGCATCTTAGCAACAGCCATTATGTATTCTGGATGTGCACAATGAGTTTGTCTTGAGGCATATTTATATCTGATGTTGTTATGTATTCTCTTTCTATCCCATGTAACGTTATTTCTTTGAAAATATATATTTGCTTTTAATTATCCAGACTTATAAGTGATTTATAGCTAGGTCTGATCGATTGGAATCAGATGACCACGCCTGGATTAACCATGGGTCCTGGTGACCATTAGGCACTTCTTTCCATGAATGATATTTTCACCTGAGTGAATGCATTCACGACTTTTCTTCTCTTAAGATAAATAAGCAGGTGGGTATCATTTTGCTATGCTGGCACTTCCTTGTGCTGTTCTAAGTTCACCCAGCAATTTTTAAAAAGAGAAACATATTACAACTGTCACACACTTTAAAATTCATGTGGAAAAATTTGGGGGAGAGCTAAATAGAGGTGACCCGTGGTGCAGTCTTACTTACTGCTTGTTAGAAGGTACTGAAATCTTATATACATAAACACTAGAAACCAGGAGAGAAGAAATGGTGGTTCCATGGCAGAATTCTCACTAGCCATGCAGGAAATTTGGGTTTGATTCTTGGCCAGTGCGCCTCCTGTTACAGCTACCACCTAACTGCTAGTGGAGGCTGGCATATTGCTATGATGCTGAACAGATTTTAGCGATGTTTTCTGCCTACCGACAGACTAGGAGAAAAGGCCTGGTGAACTCCTTCAAGCCATCAGCCACTGAAAACCCCCCAGCTGACAAGGGTCAAACCTACAACCCATTGAAGGAATGGGGCAGGACCTGTGGGCATTGAGTTCTGTAGCGCATGGAGTCCGCATGAGTCAGGAGCTGGCTGACTTGAAGGCAATTGTCTACAGCACTCTCCAGGAAGGCAGTGGTTGGAGCACATAGGCGTCCTTCATGTGGCCCCATGATCATCAAGCCTTAAGTCATGCAACCAACTCTGGGAAATGAAAGATGCCCGGGGTACCAGGGATATTTGAAGGACCTGGTGTAAATTGGTTCAGCCCGAGGGAGTTCTGGAAACCACCGAGGTAAGCTTCCTGCTGAAACAACTAACTTGGCACCAGTGCGAGTGGATGGGTGCCTGCGCATGTACCCAGCCACCATTAGTGCGTTTTGTTGTTGTTGTTGTTGTTGTTGTTGTTGCCGTTCACGTCTGTAGAGTCGATGCCGATTCACAGTGACCCTATATGACAGGGTAGAATTCCCCCTGTGAGTTTCTCACACTGCGACTCTTTACGGGAGTAAAAAAGCCTCATCTTTCTCTTGAGGAGTGGCTGGTGGTTTTGAATGGTTGATCTTGCCATTAGTCCATTGCGTAACCAGGTGCTGTCAATTTGGTTCCAACTCATGGCCACTCTATGTACAGCAGAACAAAACAACACGCTGCCCTGCGCATTTCTCTCAGTCATTCCTACATTTGAGCCACTGTGTCAACCCATCTTGTGGAGGTTTGTCCTCCTTTTGGCGTGACCAAGCATGCTGCCCAACTCCAGGGACTGGTCCCTCCTGATAACACCCAAAGTACATGAAGCCAAATGTCACCATCCTCGCTTCTAAGAATCAATCTGGCTGTAGTTCTTTCAACATAGATTTGTTTGTTCTCCTAGAAGTTCCTTGGTGTATTCAATATTCCTCACCAGGACCATATTTCAAATGCATCAATTCTTCTTATGGAACTTCCTTATGCATTTTCCAGCTTCCACATGAAAATAATCATGCCTTGGGATAGGATATTCCTGAGTTTTTAAGGTGGCAAAGTCACCTTGGTTCAAAAAAATGTTTAAAAGAACTTTTGCAGCAAATTCACTGAAAGCAATTTATCCAGTGATTTCTTTACAGATATTTCTATGAGCGTTGGTTGTGGATGGGTCCAAGTAAGATGAAATGCTTCATCATTTAAATCTTTTCTCTGTTTATCATGTTGCTTATTGGTTCAGTGGTGAGGATTCTTATTCTTTTAACCTCGAGTTGTAATCCATACTGAAGACTATCATCTTTGAACTTCATCAGTAAGTGCTTCAAATCCTCTTCCCTTGCAGCTAGCAAGGCTTGTCGCCTGCATATCTCAGGCTGTTCTCAAATCTTCCTGCAATCCTGAAGTCTCCAATTCAGCCATTCAAAACTCAAAACAGCTCAATGCCATGGAAGTCAAGTCAATTCTGACTCCAGCAACCCTGTAGGCCAGGGAAGAACCTCCCGGAAGGTTTCCAAGGCTGTAATCTTTGTGGCAGCACATGGTCACATCTTTCTCACTCGGGATAGCTGGTGAATTCCAAGTGTTGCTCTTTCGGTTAACAGTGAAGTGCTTAAACATTGCCCTACCTGGATTCCAAGTGTGAGCTAGCAGCCACAATTTTCTTCTGAGACCAAAGGGGTTGTTAGGTGTGAATTCTCGACCAAGGGTGGTCCAGCAGACCTGCTCAGTATTCGCCCAGGTGCAAAATCCATCAAGAGGATGCATTGTCATTATTTTTAATCACATAACACACCTAGGTGTAGCAGCAACCCAGCTCTGTAATATCACCCTGGTTTTGATAAATATGTACCATTCCTTGATAACGCTTCCAAATCCTTTAATATCCTGCAGCTCAGTCCCTGATGTCTGGCTGTAACAAAATGTGTGAAGGGAGACCATATGTCAATAAACTCTCCCCGTCTGCATCAACTCAGCGCATAATCAGCTCCAAGGTAAAATGCATGGTAAGTAAGTCAGTTATGCGCTGGCGGGGAGGGCAAGGGGCCCCTTTCAGGTTTGTCTTCTGATGAAGCTGACCAAAAGGACTTCTTATTTCAGCCTATTAGGAGAGTGAGAGTTGCCCCCCCTCCCTCGCCATTTTTCTTTTCTTTTCCCTTTTTGTCCCTTCCCCCTTGGAGGGACAGCCTGCTCTGCTATTCTGAAAGGGTTGTCTGTTATTTGCTGCGCTCTCCACTCCATTAAATCACCTTTCCTCACATTAAATACAGGTCTTCAGCGTGGTCAGAGAGCTTTGCTCTGAGGGATAATGATATAATGAGGATGACGTGCATGAAAAATCATTTTTCAGCTCAATCCCAGGCAGACCACGGGAAAGCATGAAATGGGAAGGGAGAGAGGTGTACCTCACTTTAGACAAGAGCCAGGCTTCTGAGGGGGGCAGTCTCAACCTGGAAGGCTGCAGAAGGCTTCTTTACATCACTCACTCATTCACTCATTCATTCAACCAGCTTGCTACTTACTTATTAATTGCCAGACCTTGGGGCTCTCTCACTGAACAAAAGAGACAAAAATCCCCCTTCTGTCAAGAAGCTTCCATAAACAAAGGCATTCAAACACTTCCTAGAGAATGTGTTTAAAGTCCAATTTACACAAAAGCAGAAGAAGAGACTGATGCGAGGGGTTTCACATATACACATGTTCATATGACTCCCATTGTAGTGGCAAAGTGTAGTACTCTTCCAGGAGACACTATTCATTGGAGTTAAATTGCTCCCCCCAAACCCCTGAGCTCTCTCTCTCTTTTTTTTCTTTCTTTCTGAGAGCAATTGCCCTTGAAAGGGATTAGCTGTTATCACTCTCTAGCACCTTAGTGTGAAATTATTTATTGGCTCCTTTTCCTGCCTAGATAGGAGGGGCGTCCAGGGCTGCTAAAAGCCAGAAAAATCCCAAAAAAGGCAGCAACAAGAGAGGCAGAGGACAATTGGGGCCAGTGTTTCTCATTTGAGTGGGGGGGCATTTGTTAAAGATGCAGATTACACACAGATAGAGCACACACACACTTCCCTGGCGCCCCCCTCCAATATGGCCCTACTAAATAAGGATCCTACCCCACCATCTGTCCGGGAGCCCCTGAACTGGCCTTTCCCATGAAACAAGCCAGGACCATTGAAAGTGACTCTTTAGGCAAAAGACCCGTGACTTAGGTTTTCCAAACCAGGATAAAGCCCATTAGTTAAGCACTTGCATATTAACCAAAAGGTTGATGCTTCAAACCCACCCACAGGTTCCTAGGAAAGCAGGCCTGGTGATCTGTTTCTGAAAGGGCACAGTCTTGAAAAGGATCCCTGGTAACATATTGTCCTGCTAGCCATAAGGTCAGCAGTTCAATACTACCAGCTGCTCTGAGAGAGAAAGCTGAAGCTTTCTACTGTACAGATGTATAGTCTCAGAAACCTACCAGGGCAAGTATACTCCGCTGCCATGAGTCAGAATTGACTCAATGGCAGCAAGTGAGTGGATGGGCAGGGATTGATTGGGCACCAACTAACACTAAGAACAACTATTTTGGGTGGCAGTGACATTCTTCTGCTTTATCTAGAATCTGAACTCTCAGCGTCATTAACAATGGAGGCAACAGACAAATAATTATAAACTACAGAAGGGTAAAGAGAAGCTAAAGAAGTTACTTCTGTTTGGGGTTTAGTTGTGTGGTTTTTTTTGAGCAGAAAATATGAACTATGAAGGAGCAGGGACGTGCTGGACTTAAATATAAACTGTAAGATCTCTCTCCGGGCTAGAGTTACATCTCAGTTCTTGGCTCTGCATGAGAAAGAATTCACGCCAAAGCCTGGCTCGTGATCCAAGTGAGTTTAATGAAAGTTAAAAGAAGTTTCAGGTTTTACGCGGCACCCCTAGGATTCCTCCCCAACTTGCAGCCTGGCAGAGACTGCTCGAGGTCACGCAAAGATCTCTCTCCTAAGTTTTCCTCCAAAAAAAAGACCTGTCTCATGTTCTTTCTCAAGTTCTCTCCCCAGTTCCTGTCCCCAGTTTTTCCTTTCTCCCCCTCGCTCCTGCCTTTTCAAGGATTCCCGGGGGGAGGCATGGTGAATGACCCCAGGTCGATCCCATTGGGCTGATCCAGGTTTAACGCCCATCCGTACCCACCAGCGGGAAAACCTAGGCTTTTGTTCTATGCTTGGTTCTCCTGGGCATGCGTCAATGGACATCTCATTCCTGCCTATCTGCCTAACAAAACCTATTTTTCAACCCCAAGTCTTTCTTGCCAAAAAATAATGTCCCTTAATAGGAATGGCATGAGCATGGCTTCTGCGTTGGATCAGATCAAGAAGATAGCTTTATTGCCCTGTACTAAGATCACAAAAGAATGTAACCCAGTGCCTTGTAGACAGTCTCGTGTACACAAAAGGTTTTCTAAGAGTCTAAATAGGCTGAATTGCAGCCTAAAACAGAGAGGGACCCATTTCAAAGAGATGTGGGGACACGGCTTTCATAGAATGGAATGCATCATGTAATCCAGTGCAAGGGAAACCCAGTAACGTTGGGAAGGAACTGCATTGGCTTGGACTAAACAGCCAGAGATAGTGCTACATAAAAAGAAAGAAGATGATTGATAAAGCAACCCAGACATTATTGTGGAAAAGGAAAAGGAACTTAGAAGACAATCAAAAGCTACAAGAAACCTCTCTTAGGGAGAAGTCTTGTGGTTTCAACTTGTGTGCTCTGGGGGATATTTGGCAGTCACGTATTAACTTGTGCATTCAATTTAATCCCTTTAAGGGATTTTGTCACTGGGCCTACAGCCCAACTATCCTGACAAAAAAATCTATCTTGAAAATTACCCTGCTGTGAGGAAGCTAAAGGCAAGCACATGATACGATCACATGGAGGGAAATTGGGGAGCCAATGCAACAACAAGAACCCAGGCCCTAGACCTTGGCCCTAGACCTATGAACCAAAGCAAACCCATCTTGCCGGGTTTCGTTGCTTGAGCTGGTTTGACCAATGCCGCGTGGAGTGGAGATGTGCTGCCCCAGCCAAACCTTCCTCAAATTACAAAATTATGAGCAAATAATACACCGAGTGGAATTGAAAGCCACTAAGCAGCAATAGGTAAGTAAAACATATGGGCCTACCATTACCTATCTGTTAAGAGTCTTTGGCAACTGGTTTATGGAAGACGCAGGCCCTGATTACCTCCCATAACACGTATTCTTTATCATAGCCACGGATACTCATGGAAACATTAAAGTTGTGCTTGAGAGAGGAAAAGGTGAGTTAAGAACTGAGAAAGATGGTCATGTGGCCTGGATATTGCTCAAACACTCCATTCTCCTTGGTCTCTTGGAAGAAGTAGAGGGATGAGAACCCAAAGCTGTAAACATTGTGTGGATTAGAAACGTGTTAAGTTTGGCGTGAGGGCTGAAGGCCCAGGTTGGTAAAATTATTTCTGTAGGATTTTCTAGAACCAAAGCTGCTCTGAGGCCCACACTGGAGAGAATGCCATGGTCATTACCCTTGTATGCTTTATTTTGGCTGAGTCCCTCCCCCATCATGTGTCAGGCTTTACCCAGTGCCCCTTCTCAGCCCTGATACACGGTGTTGCCAAAATGGCTCAGAGATGTTAAGCAATCTGATCAAGGTCATGTGGCTTAAGGTCAGTTACAGAGCCAGACACTGAAATGCAAGAAGACTGACTCCTATGCCCAGACCTGGGACAAATCTCTCTGACAGAGCTGGGTAGATTCCCCTAAACATCCGTCTTGTGTGTGTGTGTGTGTGTATTTGTGTGTGTGTGTGTATGTGTGTATCCACATATATATGTTTGTTTTATTTGTCATCAACATAATTAGAGTACTTTCTATCCAATTAAAAAATGAATTAAGCCAAGGTTGGTGGTTTACAATTTGCACAAGTGCCTTTATGAACTATCATGGTTTACTTTCTTTCATTGGGAGGCAGCTCCAAGCTTCAGACCTCTTCACTCCCCAGGTGAGGTGCTACATCAGACCAGAGGAAAGGATTGACCAGAAAGAGTCAGTTCACTGAATGAGGTTCCATTGAAAAGGAAGCCAAAATGGCCCTTAAACTCATGGCCATCAAGTCAATACTAGCTCATAGTGAGGGACCCTGTTGAACAGGATCCTATGGTACAGGGTAGCTTTGTCCCTGTGACTCTCCAAGACTAACTCCATGGAAGTCGAAAGCATCATCTCTCTGCCACAGGGATGATGGTGGTATCAAATTACTGGCCTTTGGGATGTCAGCTCAACTTGTAACCACTGTGCCACAAGGGCCCTTAGTCAATCTAACAGGTCTGGCAAAATGTAGAGCCAGACATTATATACTGAAAATGGCTCACCACCACCACCACCACCAAAGGCTGGCTTTCTGGTGGGGTCTTCTGCTATTGACTGGTCCTCTGTTGTGGCCCTCCTCCTTTCAGGGATGCACATTCTGGCACTTTTATCAACCACATCTTGGTGCCCCAGATTTCATGCTGTGCTCTTGTCTTGGACCCCAAACTCGAGGCTATTAGATCATTGTGAGCATAATATGAACATTCTTCCCCCAGCCATTTCATTTGCTCCATTATTTTGGTTCTCATCCATCGGGTAAGGAAATGCGTCTTAGTCTGCCCTTCCCCTTCCTTTGTGCTGAGGAGGTACAAAGGGAAAACTTGTCTCTACTTCTCTTTTGCAGGACAACTTCTACCATATCCCTCCATTATCACCTCATTGCCCTTAGCCAGTCTCTGAGTAGCTAAAACTTTGCATCATTATTAAGGAGCTTTAGTGATATAATGGGTTACTGCTACCACCAGGCAAGTAGTTCAAACCCACCAGCCTCTCCACAGGAGAAAGATGAGACTTTCTGCTCCGCTAAAGAGTTACAGCTCCAGAAACCCACGGAGGCAGTTTTACTCTGCTCTACAGGCTCACTATGAATTGGAAGCAATTAGATGGCAGTGAGTTTGTTGGGTACGGCTTGGTTTGATTTGGTTTTCTACCATCGTGTTATCAACTCTAAGATGGGAAAGAGTAGACCACAGACCCCAGGGCTCTCTCTCTTGTGTCCCCCAGATTTCACACTCAACAGTGACTTGTCTTGCACTGCTTCTGCCCGCAGCTCTGCACTTTTACTTGATTCACCAGGTACTACTGCTGATGAACAAAGTATCCCACCGCAGTGACTTAAAACACTAGTCATTTTCTCATGCTGACAGAGTCTTTGGGTCAGCAATTCAGACAGGCTCCAGCATATACTCTCAGCTGGGAAAACACGGAGACTGAGGTGGCTTGATAACTGGGCTGATTTGTTGAAGAACTGTGGGAAGAACAGATTTTCATACGTGATAGTGATTTGATGGTTGCATCATGAGGGTTCCTTCATTCACATATCTGCCTCCCCTCTGCCCACATAGGTTGGGAGGACTGTCAGCTGCGTATCTACAGGTGGTCTCTCTATGTAGCTCAAGCTTCTTCTTCGCAGCAGCATAGTGAATGCAGGATCATTGGATGTCTTACAAGGCAGCTCAACACTCAAGTACAAGTGAATAACGCAGCAACTGCACAGCCTGGCCATCAGCATCACTTACATTGTATTCTATTGGTTGAAGCAGACATCAGTTTACTCATATACAAATAGAAAGGACCCAGATCCCACCTTGTGGTGGGAGGAGTATCTAGATTAGGTGGCAAAGAGTCGACTGGTTGAGAGAGATGACTGGCTACCATCTTGGAAAATTTGATCTCACCCAGTCTGGCCTCTGGTACAATAATTTATATCCTCCCTGCTACCCTTCAATGGCTGATTCCTCCCCAAGCCGCCTTCTAAAACCCCTTCCTCCAGGAAGCCTTCTCTGATTACTCCAGTTCACCTTATCCCCAATTTTATCTCCATCATTTGTATTTAACATTACAGAGTATAATAGTGGTTGTGGTTTTTAGAGGGGGTAATAGTTAATATTATGAGGCAGAATGACTATGCTCACCTAGCAGTTATCAACGTCTGGGTCACAAGCCCTTTGGGGGTCCAACAACGCTTTCACAGGGGTTGCCCAATTCATAACAACCCCAGAACTGACCATGTTCCCAAGAGTCTGCTGACCTCAGCCTCTGCCAGTCCATAACTATGCTCTTAGAAGGGCTTTTAAAATCGCTCCCAGAGATTCTTCCCTGGCAGAGGGCCTGAAGCAGGGCAGGTACTGAGGGAAGATGTCAAGGTGTGTTGTGATTACGTGCCCTCCAGTTGATTTTCTATGCATGGTGACCACATGTGACAGAGAGGACTTTCTCATTGTGGGGAGAGGGGTTAGGCTGTTATCTCTATGGGAGCAAATCTTCCTCCTGAGTGGGCTCAAATCATCACAACATCAGGGCTCCTTTAATTGGCTGCATAAATACTCACCAAACCCTCTGCCAGCAAGTTGATACCGATGCACAACAACCCTATAGGACAGGGTAGAACTGCCCCTGTGGGTTTCTGAGCCGGTAACTCTTTATGAGAGTAGGAAGCCCAGTCTTTCTCCCTAAGAGTGGTTGGTGATTTTGAACTGCTGATCTTGCCAGTTAACATCTTACCTCGTAAACCCTACAATACCATGGCTCCCTTAGATACTCCAAATAATCCAGGGTGATTCCGGGGCTAAAAGGGAAGAACAAAATGAGATTTAAAAATGGTTTTCATTGTAGGCTCTTAGAGTCTAAGGACTGAGTTGAGAGTAAGGGGGTGGCCGGGATGGAAAAAGGGAGGAGAGCAGGAGCAGAGAGGAGACACACACACACACACAGAGAAAGAGAGAGAGAGAGAGAGAGAGAGAGAGAGAGAGAGAGAGAGAGAGAGAGAGAGAGAGATGATTGATGATTTAGAACTGTGTGAATTTTATGGGCAAGCAAGCCTTTTTCAGCCTGAGCAGGCAGATTGAGAAATCCATAAACAACCAAGGAGCAAGCCTGAAGATAGAGCTGCACGGTCTAACAGACAGGGGGATAATAGCACTCAAGTCGAAGGAGACCCTGGGCCACATGTAAATGATTCAAGTCATAAAAGGCTGCTCCTGGGTGCTTCATAGCAGAACAAAAGCATTCCACTGACATGCAAAAGTGGTTTTGGAAAAACCTACCGATTTTCCTGACTTGCCTCTCTGGCCTATAAATTAATGCTTCAGACCTCTACCTTGAAACAGTTGCCCCTGTCAAGAACCAATCTGGAAGGTGAGGTGGGGGCCATTCAATATTCACAGGAATATTGGCAATTCTTGGCTGCCAACTGCTTCAAAGCACGTCTTCCAGCAGCTTTCAGCAGTCCACTCTACTCAGAAGCAGGGAAGGGCAGTGGGGGCAATCACCATGACCTAGGACCATGGAAGCAGGAAGAAATGCTGAGGTGGGCAGATAACTTTACCATCCTTAATGGGCTACTTAACTCCTTGGGGGAAGGGTAGAGGTGGCGCCAGTGAGGTGCTCCAGGCAGCAGATGGCACTGTTAGCAGCCTTTTAGAAGGGAGAGTGTCTGAGTTTAGGGTGCCCAAGAAGCAGACCTGACATAAGGAAGGAGGCAAGTGCAAGGTGTTTGTTTGGGAGATGCAAGAAACATTGGTAGGGGAATGGGGAAGGAAACCAAGAGTTGGAAGGCAGCCAATATAGGGTGTAGTAGTGAGCCAGCTGACTCTGTGGGCAGCTGGAGAGTAATTCCCCTGGGGAACGTCTGGAAAACCAGGACAATGGTGCTTCCCCAGCTTTCTGTGATGAAGGGCCAGGCTGTTGGTTACCTTTAAAAAGACTCTTAAAACATCCTAGTGATGTCAGATTCTGAGATCATAGAGGCTTCCTCTTCCTTGCTTGGTCTTGTTGGTATGTGCTATCAAGTTGGCCTGCCTCAAAGCAACCCCCATGTACAACACAAGGAAATGCTGCCAGTCCTGGGTCACCCTCACAATCGTTCTGATGTTTGAACCCATCGTTGCAGCCTCTGAGGCTATCCATCCTGCCAACGACCTGCCTCTTTGTCGCTGGCCCTCCCCTTACTTCTGACCAGATGGGTTCGTCCTCTGGCCCCCTCTCTGACGAGGTTCTGCCTTGACTTACTAGGCCTCCACCACCTGACAGTGTTTCCATGCCGAGCATAAGGTTTTCAGTGGCGAATTCCTTTGCAGTGGGCAGCCGATTTTTCTTCATTCTTAGCTTGTCCTCAGTCTGGAAACTCCGAAGCACCCTTTGCCCTTTGGATGACGTTGCTGGCATTGGAAATACCAGTGACATGGCCTCCAGCTTTCCTTTGTGTACCTAGCTGAAAATGGACAGATAATAAACATCTCACAGTTTATCACCGGTTCATGTACCACCCTTGGAGCAGCACTGGTGTAGATCATACATCAGTGAGTTCTCCTGCACAAGGAGATGGAGCCCTCGTGGCTGAGTGGTTATACACACCAGCTGCTCCAGGGGAGAAAAGGTGGCTTTCTATTCCAGTAAAGAGTTAACAACCTCAGAAACCCACATGGGCAGTTCTACCGTGTCATATAGAGTCATTATGAGCTAGAATCAACTCAATGGCAGGAGTCTGAGTTTTGGCTGTCATGTTAGCCAGTGCGGGAAGGTTGGTGG
Source organism: Tenrec ecaudatus (assembly GCF_050624435.1). Lineage (NCBI taxonomy): Eukaryota > Metazoa > Chordata > Mammalia > Afrosoricida > Tenrecidae > Tenrec > Tenrec ecaudatus. The sequence goes on from NC_134530.1 coordinate 292,024,456, forward strand.
CCAGGGTGTTGGTTTGACTGGGGCACAAGTGGGGAGGGATAAATTCCTCTGTGTGCATTGCACTAGAAAAGTGGCCATTTCCTCTTTCTAGCATGCGATTGAAAAAGAACTGCAGTTAGTGGCAGTTGATAGTCAGCCTGAAAACACTGTTGGACAAAGTGTAGGGTGCCCAAGCATATGTTCCTGAGGGGTCCACCAAGGTCTTTGCCCATCCCGTCCCAGTTATTGACACTCTGGGCACTTAAGGGAAACGCAAAGACTAGACGAAGTGTCTGGAAAAATGTCCCAGTGTCATGACTTCACTCTGACTAGTTTTAAAGACGGAGGCATTGTGAGGTGGGCCCTACTTTACCTGCTGTGATAGTTAAGGTTTATTAACTATCCAGGCCAACAAACACATGTGGGATTAATTGTAGGGCAGGGAGATAAATGCCTCAGTAACAAGCCTCACCTTTCTCTTTCTCTGGTTTCTTGTTCTCTGATGGTCAGACCAGTTTGCCTTAGCAGTAAAGCCTTAGACATTCTTTACCTCAACTGGTAAGGCTCACTTTCTGTGAGCCATCCCTGAGGATAGGCCACATGGACCTACCCTGATGCAGCCCTGGGTGCTGGAGAAGCCAACTGAAGAACCCTGCCAGTGCTGATACGCTTACGCGCTCACTGATTCGGCTTTTCTCCTGCACCCGGCATCACTGCGTGTGCTTGGTAAGATGGAGGAGGACTTTGTGTATTGGTGGTGACATACAGGCTAATGTTGGACTTGTGGACTTGGGCAGCACTGGGTTGGGATGTTTTCTTGGTGTGCATTTACCCTTTATTTAAAACTCTCTTATACATATGAGTTTCTGTGGATTTGTTTCTCTAATGTACCCAGACTAATACACCTGCCTAACCCAGTATCAGAGTTCAGTTTTCCTCAAAGTAGTGATACCACTATTGAAATAGTTAAAGTTTATTCTGACAACCTGGCCAACTAACACAGGTGGGGTTAATGGAAGGGCAGAGAGATCAATGGCTTGGTGAGCCTCGCCTTTCTTGTTCTTGGGTCCCTTGCTTTCTGATGGTCAGATTCAGTTGCAGCTGTCTTAGCCAGTTCTCTGCTTCAGGTGGCAAGGCTGACTTACTGCAAGACATCCCTGAGGAGAAGCCACATAGACCTGCCCCGATGCTGTCCTGGGTCCTAGAGAAGCAGACTGGAGACCCTTGCCAGCGCTGAGACATGCTTACATGTCCACTTATTCGGCTTTCCTCCTGCAGCCGGCACCACTGTATTTGGTAAGATGGAGGAAACTTTGTGGATTGGTGTGGGACATATGGGCTAATGTTGGACTTGTGGGTTTGGGCAGCACTGGGTTGGGAAGTTTTCTTGATGTGCACTTAACCTTTATCCAAAACTGTCTTTTATACATAAGATTTTCTGTGGATTTATTTCTCCAATGTACTCAGACTTACACAACCAGTATAAGAAAAGCCAGGACACAAGTTAGCACCCTTGTCAGTTTGGGAATGACACTAAATACAGAAAAGCTATTCTCCCCCATGGCATCTCTGGGTGGCATCCCTGGATGGCACAAACAGTTAAGAGCTCAATTCCTGACTAAAATATACTTCTGAATCTATATGGTGGTGCCTCAGAAGACAGACCTGGTGATCTGCTTCTGAACGCTCACACAGCCTTGAAGCCCCTACCTAACACTGTTCAGTTTGGCTCTGCACACATGGTAGTTCTGTGACTTGGAATCAACCTCACAGCAACTGGTTTGGATGACAGGTACTCAGTCCCTGAGTTATGACCGGCACCATTCTGATGATTCTGTTATGAGTCAGTCCTGACAGAGTCAAATATCTCATTATTCTTACCTTTTATTTTCATCTTTACACATCTGACCATCATTAGTTTGTGGGTTTGAAAACATTGGATATAAACTTACAGCTAGAATGACATCAGAGATATATGCTATAGCATTACATGTAATGCATGCTACTTATGGGAAATTTTCTAAAAAAGAAAGAAAAGCAGATGATCATAATGCAGCTTATCTCAACTTGAATACAGCACAAATCAGAGATTGTGTTTTCTGGGTCTTTAAACTGATATTAGCCAATTCAGTTGTGGGCTGATGAAAAGAAGTGAAGTAGACCTGTTTTTAAAAGCTTTAACGATCTCGAAGGTTAAATGGAATGGGGGCAAATATGGTTTAAATCCCTGGAATAGAGATTTGGGAACCTTTCACGAACCTGTTTCTTGACACCAATTTACTTCCAACACTGTGGAGAGCGACACACTTTCAATGCAGCAAGTGGTTTGCTGCCATCTTTGAGCAGGCTCTATTATTTTCTACTCAGCCTATCCAACATTTACTTGCATGCTGGCCTTATTTTTTTTAAGCGAAATACATTTCTAATGGCTTAAAATTTTTAAAATTTCTGTAGACCACATCATTTAATAACAAAGAAATTAAATAAAAACTGAACAAAGGAAGAGGTGGCTATAAAGTAGAATCAGCAGGGTTGTTGGGTAAAAGACAGGGACTGCAGGACACAGGGTTCTAGGAACTTCAGAAGCTTAGGGATTTGGGTGGAGACACTGATTTAGGCCAAAGTGACTTAATCCTGGCCACGACTAAACCAGGGTGAACCACTTTGAGAAGCTCTAGTGTTTTCTCCTCTTCTCGGTTGTCTGATCTTCTCTCACCTGAAGCTATTGATTCTATGTCTCCTCTTCTCCAGGCTAGTTTTTCAGGGCATTGACAGCTCTTTCTAGACTTGTGACAAACTCTTTGTCTGCAGGTTTGGAGTCTGGGGCTGGCTGCAGTTTTGTCTATGGGAGTGAGAGGGCCATCGAGATCAAAGGGTCTATTCAGATGGTCTCTGTGTCCTACTGGAGAAGTCAGACAGAACAGTCTGGTCACTGTAGTTGCCATCGCCCCTGGGACAGAGTTTTGGGTGCAGGAGAAGAAAGATAGGGATAAAAGTGATGCAAACACAAGCAAGTATCTTTAATATATAGATCCCTTCAGACTCCAGCCTGGACACTGTTCCTTTGTTGGTCTTTACATACACTCTCCCCTGATTCGAGAAACAGTTCTGAGTAGTCGGTGATTGTGACTGAGTAGGAGGGCTCACTGCCTAGATGTCACATTTCCTAGGTCTGCCTGATGGCTGTTCCACCACAAGTGCTCTCTTAGTGTGCCTCCGTTTCCTTGTCTGGAAAATGGGGTTGATAGTTCTCCCCACCTCATCCACTTAGTGGTTAGTCAATTAAATAACTAATCATGCCAATAGGTTATTTAAAGTTAAGGGGCTTGCCTGCTAACCCAAAGGCTGGCTATTTGAATCCACCCAGAGGTGCCTTAGAAGAAAGGCCTGGTGTTCTACTTCCGAACTCTCAACCCTGGGAAACCTATGGAGCAGAGTTCTATGACAGACAGAGTGTCGCAAAGGGTGGGAGCAGGTAGATTTCCACTCCTCAGAACCCTAGGGATCAGTTCTGCTCTGTTCACGTGATCACTATATATCAGAATCGATTTAATAGCAGTGGATGGCTTTAAAACTCACATTGAATCCCTATCGGGGCAGGGATTTAAGCATCTGGATGCTAACTGCAAGTTTGGTGTAAAGTTGAAGCTCTCTGCTCCCATAAAGACCCACAGCCTTGGAAACCCCGGTGGGGTTTCCTACTCTGTCGTGCAGGGTCACTATGAATCAGAGTTGACTCTACGGCAGTAAGTGTGCTTTTGATGGCCTGTCCTTACATAGTTGGCTGGACAAGTTGCCCAAGGAGACCATGGGATGCAAACACTCCACAGATGAAGTATGTTAAAGCTTCAAATTCACAGATCTATGTAGCCTAGCGTTACCAGTCACCCAGGCGTCTGTCACTATTCCCAGTTTCCCTATTAATTCAGACTTCTTTGCAACTATGGTTCAGGTGTAAGGCTTCCAGGTAAAACACAGGCTGTCCAGTTTAAACTGAATCCAAAATAAACAATGACATTTTCTTAGTACACACATCCCCCATAGTTATACTAAATATGACACATACTAAAAGCCTATCTATTGTTTACCTGAAATTCAAGTTAACCAGGAATTCTATATTTTCATGTAAAAAACCTGGTACGCAGGGCCACAGAGGACTCTTTTAGTAGCATTAAAGAACACCAGCCCCCTTTCTGTAGCAGTATAGGCATCTCCCGAAGCCAACATGGGGAAGCACTTGGGCACAGGTGGTTTGAATGAGAGGTGGCCCTGAAAAACACAGTGCAAGAACAGCAAGGTGAGGCCAGAAGGGAGGGAAACCAGTAAGAGGGAGTCACTAGGACTCAATCCCCTAGGAGGCTTCCCAGCAACCACGGAACTTGTCTTAGCATCAGGGCACAGGAGGAGTGAGGAGCTGGGGCTGAGCAATATCCTTGGGGCATTCATGCCTCTGCACTTCCGGGTGGCACTTGTGCTTGACTGAGCATGCCCATGGCAGAGAAGCAGAGAGCCTCAGGCACTTGAGGTGGAAAGCCTTCAGTGTACTGGAAACTGTCTCCCACAGCTGCTGAGTTGCAGTGCTACACCCGAGCAGAGAGTAAGGCGGATGTCTAGAGCCCCAGCTTGATTTGCCCGAAATCAACCTCTCAATCTTAGTTGGATGAAAGAAGTTGCTCAGTTGACCACAGAGGGTTGCTATGAAGATAAAATCTGAGAATGTGTGGAAGAGGATGTTAAAAATTGATAAGCACTACCAAAATGGAATGTATATTAAGCATTATTCAGTTAAGAATGAAAGGGAGAGAAAAGAGGGAAAGAGGGAAGGGCAGAAGAAAAGTGGGGGAGGGAAGAAGGAAATAGCCTCATAAAAATAACATCCAAGTAACAAAATTATTTGGTAAAAAATTTTTATTGAGTGCCTTATTTTTTACCCGGTAATGTAAATAGGTAATAAGGAATAAATAGGGACTCAAACAAACCAAATGCCTGCCCTCACAGAGCTTACATTTTAGGGGGAAAGTAAAATGGATAACAAATTAGAAAAGTACTATTAAAAGAAACCAGACAAAGGAGCTGGGGTGGGAGTTGAGAGGGGGTGTTTGGGGAGAATGATAGGGTTTCTGTTTTGAATGGGATGGTCAGCCAGGGGAGGTGTCACAAAGGTGACTTTGAGATCAAAACCTGAAGGAGATGAGAGGGAAAGTGACACAGATCTCTGGAGGAGAGGGTTCCAAACAATGAGATCCTGTTGGCAAAGGTCCTCAGATGGATAGGTGCCTGGTCTGTGGCAGGAGTGGCAAGGCCACCAGCTTGGCCATATCACAGAGAGCAATGGGGAGGGAGGGAAGGAGGGAGGAAGGAAGGAATAGAAGACCCGTGGGCTGAAGGGATACTGAGGGAGATGTATACAGAATATACAGAGCTCTACAGGGCATTGTGAAGAATTTGTCTTCCTTGGGGGTAGATGAGCCATTAGAAGGTAGTGCGTGGGCATGACATGGCCCACCATGCATTTTAAAAGGGCATTAGCTTCTGTGTTAACAGCAGGCTTTAAGGGAACAAAGATGGAAAGCAGTCAGTGAATTGGGAGGTTAGGAAAGCAGTGCAGGCATGAACAGATGGTGGTAGGGCAAGGGCGGTAGGAGTGGAAAGGGTGGGACAGAACAGGATTCTGAATGTACCATAATAATGGATGGAAAGAAAGAGGCAAGTTATGGATGCATCTACAGCACTTGACCTGGGCAACTGGAGGTAAGGAGCTGCTAACACTGAGCTACAGAAGTCTAGGGGAGGAACAATCTTGAGTAAGGGGTGACGGAGAACGTGGCTAAGTTTGAGAGGCTGTGAAGGTCCAAGTAGAATAGCAATGGGTGGAGTCTGTGTCGTAGTCATGAATCTGGCAATCCTCAGTATAAGAGAATATTTCAAGTCACAAAATGGGATAAGGACATCTACATGGAAGAGTGTAGGCAGAGAACAGAAGAAATTCAGAGTTAGTCTTTGGGTAACACAAGAATAAGAGGTCAAGGAGGCCAGAAAGAACCAGCAAAAAAGACTCAAAAGGAGTGGCTAGAGAGATGAAGAAAACCCAAGAAGCCAAGTGAAGCATGAGATCATTGTAGAAGTGAGGCTCTGTGGACTAGCTGGGTGATACAACGAAAAAAAGTTATCCTAAGGAGAGCATATTCCAATGGGTTTTCTACTTGACACAGTGCTTGCCTTTTAAGACAGGTGTTTGAACTGTCCACCATTTCCATCCATGCCTGGCCTCTACCCTGCCCTGAGCCGCCTCTGCCTTGTGGTATCACATCCCCTAGCATCTAGCCCAATCCTTGAAGCACTGTGAGCCCCAGACTACATGTGTCTGAGCTATCCCTATTTAGATCACACCTAGTTCCAGACCCATCATCTGTCCCCTCAAATCAGCAGTGGCCAGGGTTTGCGGCTGCGGCTGCTACTGCTGTTACACAGAGTCTCAGTGAGAGAGTTGGGTAAGCATTGGGCTGAAATTGTAAGGTCAGCGGTTCATACTCATCAGCCCATCCGCTAAGAACAATGTGCCTGGCTGCTCCTGAAAAATGCAGTCCCAGAAATTCCAGGGAGTAGGCCTACTCTGCCCTAAAGGGTGGTTATGAGTCAGAATGGATTCCCTGGCAGGGATGTTTGTTTTGGAGTTAGGTGGTTGTTGTTAATGTCCTTGAAGTAGGCTCCCCTCATGGTGACCTTATGTACAAAAGAACAAAACATTGACCATGACTGTACCATCTTCTGAGCACTGGTGTGCTTGAGTCCTTTGCAGGGATACTGTGTCCATTGGTTTCATGGATGAGCTCCCCTGGTTTGTTTACCTAATTTGCGAAGCATGATATCGTTTTTTAGCTATCAGCCCTTTGTGATGACATGTCCACAGTATCAAGCCACAACCTTGCCATTGTCATTTCCTAATAGGGTTCTGGTTGTATTTCTTCGAAGATGGATTGTTCATTCTTTTGATAGTCCACTGTAAATTCAATATCTGAAATATACCTGGGCCAACCTGTAATGTTCTATCACCACCCCTTATAATATAGCACGACTTCCTGGCAATCAGCTTGCTTGTTATTTGTGTACAAGGTTAGCCAACAGACTAGTGTAAGTCTTCTGGAACTTTCCAGGGAGCATAACTTCTTTCCTCCCACTTGGCCAACGCCAAAGTAATCCAGTATTACAAAGTCTTGATCTGAAGAACTGACTTGAATTTAACGGAACACACACACACACACACACACACACACACACACACACATATACACACGGCCACCATCATCCTTTGTAACTAGAGCCATTGCCGAACGACTCAGCTGTCCGCAGTAATTGGGAATCATGACTGAGTGATCCAAACTGTGAACATCGCATCTCTTCTTGCCACTCTGAGGCAGCAAGGACCCTTAAATACCCATTAGAACATCCTCCCCTTCCAGAATAAATAAATGCAGGTCTCTGACAAGGGAGCCAAAATGGGAGGCTCTGAAGCACTGGGTGGGTTTTTCCCTTGCCACAGCAAGCTCTTCACTCATCGGAGGCTGGCTCAGGTTTTAGAGAAAGGTAGGGCAATGACTCCTGAGATTAAAACATGCCTGCTTCTCAGACATATATTCTAAATGAAAATGTGGTTTATGGGCATCAGGTTCTAAATCTAAAGGCCAAGCAATTCTACTTATGACCATCAATCATGGAAGTTACACTCGCAGAGAATGAAAATGCACACAACCACTGTTAGCCCATACCCAGCCAAGGAGCGTCTTCTACCAAGGAACCAGGTTCCCTGACAAAAACTCTCTGCCCTGTGTTTACTCATTGGTACCCAAACTAGTGGCATTGACTCTCAAACAAGGGGATTTCTCACGAGATGCTCTCAAGGCCAATCTCTTCTGATTTGTAGAGAGGGCATTATATTAGGAGTCAGAAAAAAAGGGTTTGATTGCCACCTTGGCTGTTTACAACTCATGTAGAACTTGGCCATTCCCTCTCTATGTCTCAGTTTTCTCCTCTACCTAGAAGTACCTAAGAGGCTGTGAATCTCCTTTGCAACAGTTGCTATTAGAATTGTCTTAGTTCAGAATAGCATAGTGGTTACTGAAGATCTCACACATCAGATTACTCTTGGAAATCTAACTCTTCTTCTTTTTTTTTGAGCCAAGCCTTTTTTTTCTTTCTCTCATCTCTGAATTTTTTTTCATTTCTTTTTTTTGATTATTATTATTGTATTTTATTGGGGGCTCTTACACTTCATCATAATCCATACATATATCCATTGCCTCAAACACATCTGTACATATGTTGTCATCTTTTTAAAAAAATATTTTTATTGGGGCTCATAAGGTTCTTATCACAGTCTGTACATACATCAATTGAGCAAAGCACCCTTATACATTCGTTGCACTCGTCATTCTCATAATTCACCTTCCACTTGGGTTCCAGGAATCAGCTTGGTATCCCTTTTTCCCCCTATCCCCCTCCCTCGCCGATCCCACCCCTGGTCCCTTAATAGTTTATAAATAATTTTATATCTTATCTTACACTCCCTGGCGTCTCCCCTCACCCGCCACCCCATTGCCATCTCCCAGAGAGGAGGTTACACATAGATCTCCGAGATAGGTTCTCCCTTTCTACACCCCCTTCCCCCCTGGTGTCGCCACTCCCACCGCTGGTGTTGAGGGGTTCATCTGTCCTAGATTCCCTGTACCTCCAGATCCCCACTGCACCGCTGTGCATCCTCTGGTATAACCAGGTCCGCAAGGCAAGGTAGAATTGGGGTCATGATGATTGGAAGGGGAGGAAGCGTTCAGGAACTAGAGGAAGGTTTTGAGTTTCATTGTTGCTACACTGAACCCTGAGTGGCCCATCTCCTCCACACTACCCCTCTGGAAGGGGTGTCCAGCTGTCTCCAGATGGGCATTGGGTCCCCATCACGCACTCTCCCTCTTTCACGGTGATGTGATACTCACCACCACCACACCTTTGTTGTTGGAGACCTGGTCTCCTCTGCCCTTCACGATCACCTATGTTGGTGTGCTGCTTCCGTGTGGGCTTGGTTGCTTCTGGACTAGATGGCCGCTTGTTTGCTTTCAAGCCTTCAAGTCCCCAGACGCTATGTCTCTCAGTAGCCGGACACCATCAGCCTTCTTCACCACACTTGCTTATGCACACTTTCGTCTTCAGCGATTATGTGAGGAAGGTGTTCACACAATGATTGTTTTTGTTCCTTTGTATCTGCTACATGGTCCATTCAACACCTTGTATTCGCTTAGGCTGTGTGCTTCTTCTCGGTGGGTTTTGTTGCTTCTGAGTTAGATGGTCGCTTATTTGCCTTCAAGCCTTTAAGACCCCAGACGCTATATCTTTTTGATACCCGGGCACCATCAACTTTCTTCACCACGTTTGCCTACACACACGTCTGTCTTCAGTGATCATGTCGGGAAGATGGGTATCCTGCAATGACTGTTTAGCAGGGCGAGGTCCTATTTTATTGGGGGATTATGTATGAGGAGGCCCAATGTCCATCTGCTACTCTACTACTGAACCTATAAATATATGCATATATATCTATTGCCCCCATAATCATAAATATATTTACATATGTACATGTCTGTATTTAGGCTTCTCTGTATGCACTTTGCCTCCTACTCCTTTCCTCTATTTCCTTTTGCTTTCCTCCCGACCCATTACCATGTTTAGCCTTCATTCTGGATTCAGTAGTTCCTCTCAGTTACCTTGCTCTTGGTCACTCCCTACCAGTCCTCCCCTCCCCTCCCTCCTCTGGTTTTGAACCACTTGCTGTTCCCTTGTCCCTCTGTAGGGCGACACCTCCTCCGTTCCCCTACCTCCCACGCTCTCATGTCCCTCCAGGACCGTTGGTCCTGTTGTTTTCTTCTCTCATTATTTGTCCAGCCTATCTTGTCTAGGTGGACCTGCTGACATAGTAATATGTGCATACAAATGCATATGACTTTGACTGCGCCCAAGTGGCACATAAGAACATGGTTTTGACAGAAGCGACATCGACACGCTGATAAGCAGAAAAGCCACTAACATAAAAAATTTAGAAGGTAAAAAACAAAACCAATTAAAAAAAAGACTAAACAAAAAGATAGCAAATATTAAAAAGAAAAATTGCTAGTAGTTCAAGGTCAGTTCGTTGGCCTTTAGGAGTGTTTTCTAGGTGTAGCTTGTGAGGCGCCACGTCCTGGCCCGGAAGACCATCCTTTATACTCCCTCGGGATCCCTTTGCTCTGCTTCCTCCACTGCTCCATTGCACGCCCCCAGTGTTTGCCTCAGTGTGGCGGGGTCAGCTCAGTCGCACATCCCCCATTGTATCTCAGGTGCTGTCCCGTGTAGGGCCATGTGTTGGTGCAGGATGTTGCATCTCATAGTGTGGCCAGCTGAATGGTGGACCCAGGTGTACTCCACTAAGACCGTTCTCCTTCTTTTGTTTCAGCTTCCTTCTGGATGTGGTGTGGTGGGTCAGTTCCTTTCCCACTCCAGACGATCTATTTTAGTTTTCTGTGGTATTCCCTTCAAGTGTGGGGGTCGGCCTAATTCTGGTTTGGGCCAGTGTGTCGTCCAGCCTCTTTGTGTAGACCTCTGTACTTTGCGTTGCCCTCCTTGTTTGGTGTGTCGTGGTGGGTCCATATTCATGTTCCAGATCTGTGGGGACACAACCGATACTCTCCCCCAGGTGGGTTAGTACCCTGCCCCACCCCATACCATCCATTCGGATTCTCCCCCTCCAGGTTCTCCCTCTCCCTGCCCCACTACTCCTTCTTTATGCTGGGCTCTCAGGTACCTCCCTAAGTGTGGCCTGCCCTCCCTCCAACTATCTATGCTTTCCCCCGTTTATTGTGGGATGGATGTTTATTCTTCTATTTCTATCATGCTGGTTGTACTTACCTCAGGGGACTCATGTTGTACCTGTCCCTTTGGGTCTGGCTTACCTCGCTTAGCATAATTCCTTCCAGGTCTTCCCATGAAATAACGTGTTTCATGTGCTCATCGGTGCTTTTCAGTGCTGCATAATACTCCATTGTGTGTATGTGCCAAAATTTGCTAATCCACTCGTCTATCGATGGAATCTTAGGCTGTTTCCAAGTCTTTGCTATTGTGAATTGTGCCGCAATAAACATTGGAGCGCATATGACTGGTCGTGTTTTATGTGCTGCTTCAACCGGGTATATGCCCAGTAGAGGGATGGCTGGGTCATAAGGTAGATCAATTTCCATTTTTTTTAGGTATCGCCAGATTGCTTTTCACAGTGGCTGTACAAATCTGTATGACCACCAGCAGTGGAGGAGGGTTCCTGCTTCACCACAGCCCCTCCAACACTTGTTGCTCTCTGATTTACTGATCTGGGCTAGCATCAGGTGTGTTAGGTGGTATCTCATGGTTGTTTTGATTTGCATTTCTCTTATGGCAAGGGACTTCGAGCACTTTCTCATATGTTTATTGGCCATATTGATCTCCTCTCTAGTGAAAGTTCTTCTCAATTCTTTTGCACACTTCCTTAGGGGGTTAACTGTTTTCCTCTTTTTGCAGGTCACGATGGTGTTGCAGATTTTAGTAATGAGCCCTTTGTCTGATGTGTCATTACTAAAAATCTACTCCCAGTCTGTGGGTTGCCTTGTCACACCCTTGGCGAAGAATTTCGAGGTGCACAGGTGTTTTATTCTTATTAGATCCCATTTGTCGATTTCCAGTTCACCTGTGTGTGTCCCCTTCCCTGTTGCAGTGAGTCATGTGCTCCCTGGGCCAGTGCTCTGAGATTAGTCCCGATTCCCTCCTTAATGGTCCTGATGGTTTGGGGTTTGACTTCTAGATCTGTGATCCACCTTGAGTGTATTCTTGTGCATGGGGTGAGGTAAACGTCTTGTTTCATCTTTCTACATGTGGATATCCATTGTTTCCAGCACCATTTATTAAAGAGGGCATCTGCTTCCCACTTGACGTTTTTGGGACCCTTGTTGAAGATCAGTTGTCTATACGCTGATGATTTTACTCCTGGGTTTCTATTCTTTCCCACTGGTCTGAGTGTCTATCATTGTGCCAGTACCATGCTGTTTTGACCACTGTAGCTGTGTAGTAGGCATTAAAATCAGGTAGGGCGAGTCCTCCAATTGTGTCCTTCTTCTTGAGGAGTTCTCTGCTAATTCTGGGTTTCTTCCCTCTCCATATGAAGTTGGTGGTCAGTTTTCCAATTCTTTGAAGAAGGTTGATGGTAATTGGATTGGTATAGCATTGAACTTGTAGAGTGCTTTAGGAAGAACTGTCATCTTTACTATGTTCAGCCTACCTAACCATGAGCAGGGGAGGGTCATCCATTTGTGAAGGTCACTTTTGGTTTCCTGTAATAGGGTTTTATAATTATGCTTATAAAGGTCTTTAGTATTTTTTGTTAATTATATTCCTAGGTATTTCAGTTTGTTCTTGGCTACTGTGAAGGGTACTTCCCTCTTAATCGCCTCTCCCATGGCCCTGTCCGATGTGTATAGAAACCCTACCGACTTCTGTTTATTGATCTTGTATCCTGCTACTCTTTCATATTTCTCTATTGCTGTAAGCCAACTGTGGAGTTTTGGGGGTCTTCAATGTATAGGATCATGTCATCTACAAATAGCGATAGTTTCTCCTCCTCCTCTCCTAACTGGATCCCTTTGATGTCCTTCTGCTTTCTTATGTTGTTAGCCAGACCCTCCAAAACGATATTGAATAGAAGAGGGGACAGGGGGCATCCTTGTCTTGTACACTTTTTCAGTGGGATTGTTCTTGTCTTTTCTCCATTGACTATGATGTTGGCTGTTGGTCTTTCATTGATAGCTTGTATGAGCTTGAGGATCTTACCTTCCAATCCTATCTTCATGAGCGTTTTGATTAGGAATGGGTGCTGGATGTGGTCGAATGCTTTTTCTGCATCTATGGATATTATCATATGGTTTTTATCCTTTTTCTTCTCGATGTGGTGTATGATATTGATGGATTTTCGGATGTTAAACCACCCCTGCATCCCTGGGATGAATCCTACTTGGTCGTGGTGGATGATATGTTTGATGTTCCTTTGTATTTTATTGGCCAATATTTTGTTAAGGATTTTTGCATCTATGTTCATTAGAGATATTGGTCTATAATTCTCTACACCTGTGGGGTCTTTTCCCTGTTTGGTTATCAAAGTAATGCTGGCTTCGTAAAATGAGTTTGGGAGCTTGCCGTTCTTTTCTATGTTATGGAATACTTTGTGGAGGATCGGTGTCAGCTCTTCCCTGAATGTTTGGTAAAATTCTGCTGTGTAGCCATCTGGCCCTGGGGCCTTTTTCCTTGGTAGGTTTTTGATGACACTCTCTATTTCTTTTTCGCTATGGGTTTGTTGAGGTTCTTGATCTCTGTCTCAGATAATCTAGGGAGAGATTGTTTTTTCTAAATATTTCTCCATGTCTTCCAGGTTTCTGAATTCATTAGAATACAAACCTTCATAGTACTTTTTGATTATTCTTTTTGTCTCATTGGGGTCTGTTGTTATTGCCCCCGATTCATCCCTCATCCTGGCTATTGATGTTTGCTCCTTTCTATCTTTGGTAAGCTTTGCCAGATGAGTGTCAATTTTATAAATTCGTTCATAAAACCAGCTTCTAGTTGCATTAATCCTTTGCATTGTTCTTTTGTCTTCCCCCTGGTTTAACTCCGCCCTGATTTTTATTATTTCTTTTCTCTTGCTATTGGAGGGGTAGTTCTGTTGACTCTGTTCTAGATGTTGGAGGTTTTGTGTTAACATATCTGTCATATGCCTTTCTTCTATTTTCATATATGCATTCAGTGATATCAAGCTACCTCTGATAACTGCCTTTGCAGTGTCCCATAAGTTTTGATATGTTGTATGCTCGTTCTCATTAGTTTCTAGAAACTTCCTAATATCCTCTTTGATCTGGACCTTAACCCATTCATGTTGCAGGAGATCGTTATTTATTCTCGAATTGGTTGTCCTTGCTTTTCTGGGTCCCTCTTATTAATCTCCAGCTTTATGGCATGGTGGTCTGAAAAAGACATCTGGATAATATCTATGTGTTTGAATTTACTCAGGCTGGCCTTGTGTCCCAGCATGTGATCTATTCTTGAGAAAGATCCGTGTGGATTGGAGAAGAATGTGGAACCTTTTGCTTTTGGATGAAAGGCTCTATAGATGTCTATCAGGCCTTGTTGCCTAATTACATTGTTTAGCTCTCTGGCCTCTTTCCTGAGCGTCTTCCCCTGTGACCTGTCTTTCTCTGATAGTGGAGTGTTGAAGTCCCCCACTATTATTGTTGTTTCCGTGATTTCTTCTGTCATTTTTTTAAATAGTTTTTTTGACGAAATTTGCCACGCCATTATTAGGTGCGTAAATATTCAGTATGCTAAGTGCTTCCTGGTTTACTGAACCTTTGAGCATTATGTAGTGTCCGTCTTTGTCTCTTTTTATGTTTTGCATCTTGAAATCCATTTTGTTGGAGATTAAGATAGCCACTCCTCCCTTCTTGGAGTTACCATTTGCTTGGTAAACTTTCTGCCAGCCCTTTATTCTCAGCATATGCTTGTCTGCTCGCTTAAGGTGTGTCTCTTGCAGGCAGTAGATTGATGGGTTATGTTTTCTAATCCAGTCCTCCAGCCTCTTTCTTTTAATGTATGAATTGAGCCCATTTGTATTCAGAGTGATTATTACTATCTCTGGCTTCATAGTTGCCATATTCTGGTTTGTGTTTTGGGTCTTTACCTATCTTCCTTTATATCAGTGTACTGCGTTTGAGTGGAGGGTTTCCATCATGTCCTCTTTTCCATCTGAGACCCTGTTGTCCTGGTACGTGTTGCTGGCATGTTGGCTTCTAGATGGAGATGGGCTATATGGTGGTCTCCTGATGGTTCTAGTTGGAGCTTGATCTTCTGGCCATAGTGAGTCAGCCAGTATGTTCTGCAGGGTCGGGTGACTTGCAGCATATTTTTTGAGTTCTTCCTTGTCCTGGAAGACCCTTATCTTACCCTCTATCTTAATGGATAACTTGGCAGGGTATAGGATTCTGGGGGAGGCATTTTTATCTTTCAGTTTTTGGAAGATGTTGCTCCATGCTCTCCTCCTATTCATGGTTTCAGCTCATAAGTCTGAGCATATTCTTACCTGCGCTCCTTTTTATGGGACTGTCTTCCTTTCTCTTGCTGCTCGTAAAATTTTCTCTTTTTCCTCTAAGTTGGATGTTTTTACTATTATATGTCTTGGCGTGTTCTTCTTGGTGTTTAGCTTAGCCGGCGTCCTCTCTGCGTCCTGTATGAGAGTCAGATTCTCCTTTGTTAGGTTGGGAAAATTTTCTTCCAGAAATTCCTTTGCTATCTTGGCTGTCGAATTGTGTGTTATGTTGTGTTCCAGTAGACCGATTATTCGAATATTATTCCTCTTCATAGCATCTGTCATTGATCTCAAGCTGTCTTCTGTTTCTTTAATTTTCCTATCTGATTGTTTTTCTCGCTTGCTTCGTTTGTTTTGAGTGTCCTCTAGTTTACTGACATGGTTCTCAGCCTCCTCAAACCTAGATGTAGCTTCTGTGACCTTTTGTGTAGCCTCTGCTACGTCCTCTGTTAGTTTCTGCAGTTCCTTTTGGTGGGTAGAATTCATCCCCTCTATTGTGGTCTTAATCCCCTCTATTGTGCATTTCATCCCCTCTATAGTTGCATCCTTATTCTGGTTTTCTTCTCTTAGCTCCTGTATTACTGCAAGCAGAGTTCTGAAGATTTCCTTTTGTGGCTGATCTATATCTGTTTCTTCTATGAGTGACGTTAGGTCTGTTAAAGTGTCTCGTTTCTCTGATTTTTTGTTGGGAGTGATGTGGTCTGTTGATTTTTTCTTGATCCTTTCATAGGCCCCATGCTTCTGGGAGACAGGAGTAACCTTATCTATGTTATTGTTAAGGATTCTTTCATGTAATTGCCTATGCCCTCCTGTAAGGGTGGGTCAGACTGCTGTGTAGACCGAGTTCCCTGTCGGGTTGGTGACCCGCAGTGCCGAGATGTTTCAGCAGCTGGAGTGGGTGCTGGGGCCTCAGTGAGTGCCCTCAGGCTGCTTTGACCAGGGGTGACAAGGTACCCTTAGCAGCCCACTTTATGGGGAGGGGGGGGTTAGTAATAAAAGGATTTAAAAAGTTAATGATATAAAAATAGTTTTTGACGGAATATTGGGCAGAGGAAGAAAAAATTGGAGGGAGGGGGAAGAGAATCTATAATAGAAGAGGGACAAGCTGTGATACTAGTAGAGGTGGAAGGAGAAGAAAAAAGATAGTGAAGGAGAATCTATAGAAAAGTGGCAGAAGAGAAGTACAAGCATTAATGAAAAAGTAGGAAGGAAGGAGAGAGAAAATACAGCACAGAAAGTAAAAGAAAGGGAAGAAGGAATAAAAAAAACAAACCAAAACACAAAAAAGAAAAAAACACACGCACACACACAAAAACCTATGCTAGATGGAGGATGGGTGAATGTGTATGTCTGAAAATTTCCCCCTTTCCCTCTAAGCGCCAGTGATGCCTAATAGAGCGCAGAGGTGGCTGAGTTCGTATTGTCCCACGATGTGGTGCTGATCTATGTGTTGTTGGTAATGCTCTTCAGCTCAGCAAGACCTCCCAGGTGAGCCGCTCCCCACTGGCGGTCCTTGTGTTCTAGCTGGGAAGTGCTAGGGCAGCTAAGGGTACTGTGTGGAGGCACAGGCCACCGTGCCCGTCTCCTGTGGTGGCTGGGGAGGGCTGCGGCAGGCTTAGGGCTGGCACTGGGGACCCCACAGGGCCCCCAGGTGGTGAGAGCCGGCTGGAGCTCACCGACGGCTCCGCAGGGACTGCAAAGTCGAGTCCCAGGCTCCGCTGCAGGTGGAATGTTAGATCTGCCCAGGTTGTAAGCGGGCGCGGGAAGCCCCTCGGACAGCCACGCAGACAGCGGCGTGAAACTGCAGGGGACAATGGTGCCCGTCCTCCGCCCCGGCTCAGAGCTCAGAACCGCGTGGACAGCGGCGGCTTGGCGCGAAACTGCAGGGGGCAATGGTGCCCGTCCTCCGCGCAGGCTCAGAGCCGCGGCCACCTGGGTCTCCACAGCATCCTGGGGAGGGTACCTACTCTTGTGCCTGGCATTGGGAGGGACCCTCGGCGGGGTGACTCAGCAGCGTGGGCCGCGGTGCTCCGCGGGAGCGCAGGTTCTGGGACACGCGTGGGTTGGGCTATGGCTCCCGCCGGCAGGAAGTGCTCAGCGCAGGGGCCCAACTGGAGTGGAGCTGGCACTAGGCTGCCGGGGGTCGGCGGGGGTGGGCGGCTAGCACACGGAGGGCTGGTGGAGAGGTCCGCGGCAGTGGTGGGGGTGGATGGTCCCCCGTGGGGGTTGCCAGACATCCCGCGGGTCCGCTCCCCGGAGATTGGATGAATGGCAGGAGGGACGCGGGCCCTAGGGCAGATCGTTGCCCTGCGGGGAGAGGGGAACCGTGGGAGAGGAAAGCTTCTCTCCCAGTGGGGATCCGCGAGTGGGCCGCTGGTGTAGGGGAGCGCGTGACCTGCTGCACCTGTCTAGGCAGGGCAGGCAAGCGACTCTGGGCTGGGGTCTGGTTTGGGGATGGAGCTTAGGCTAGTCGCCAGTGAGCTCGCGGCAGCCTAGTGACCAGAGATGTCCCACAAGTCCAGTCCTCTTTCACCTAGACCCCTGCTCAGGACAAATGTGTGGGGTGGGACTGGGGTGCTGTCCCAGGGGGATATTTCACTCACCAGACTCCTACTATTCAGCTACCTGGTCACCAAATCCGCTTTGTTTGGAGGAGCTCTCAGTGTATGCGGGTGTCCCCGTCGGCCATCTTCCCGGAGTCCTCTAACTCTTCTATTTACTCACTGTGTAACCTTGGGCTGATCATTTGACCTCTCCATGCCCTGACCTCCTCTGCCAAATAACAATAGTACCTGCCTCATACTAGCATTTGTTGAGTTCGAAGAATTAATAATTTTGCAGGATTGACCCTCAACGCAGCCACTGTCCCCAAAAGGGATACAGCTGCTGTGCTGTGGGTCAAAATGCCACAGCAACGCATGGTGGCAGGACCCATGCAGGGCTGCGCAGCAGGCGCGGGAGCGCATGAGGCAGGCAAGGAATCTGGAGCTTGCACAGGGGGCCCTGGTCGGCAAGCCCCGCTGCACCACTGAGCGCGGGAAGTCTGCACACAGCAGGCCCGCTGCATTGTGGGCAGTGCAAGTGTAGAGCCCAGCGTCCTCGGGCTGCGCATTGTACAGTATTAGCTGTCTGATGCTGGTGACCACCACATTGCCTTACATCTGGTCCAGGCGCAGGATCAGGTTCTCAGGCTGCTCACCCTGCTGCTCCCAGGTGATGGCGGGCAGGGGGCGCCCGAACTGAAATCAAAGTGCAGGCTGGCCATGCCCCCAACAGCCACAGCCTGCTGTGAGGAGGGGTTGCTGTAAAGCATGGCAGTTCTGGCGCGTCAGGTGACGTCCCTTGTGTGGTGCAAGCATGTGGTCTTAGGCAGCTCCTGCGTGGTCCCTGGGTTGGGTACACTGTGGGGTCTGGAGGTTGGGGCTGCTGGGGGAGCAGCCCAGCACTGCCTTGCAGGGCATGATGCACAGGCACAGGCCGCACAAGCACGCGGTGAAGTTGGGCTCCTTGCTCAGCGCTCGAGGCAGAGGCACATGGCTGCCAGTCCCAGATGCAGCAGTCGGAGCCCTGCTGCGTGAACACTAAGCCCTCACAAGAGGCAGCGGCAGGTGCTGTGGGCCCCTGGGACTGAAGTGCACTACCACGCACCTCCGCAGGCCACACACTTTGGGGCAGCCTCGCTCTAGTCCTGCGCAGTCCTGAGGATAGAGGGGGTGGCTCAAATTGGGCCCACTGCTGCTTTTCTGCTCCTGCCAGGACCGGTCCACACACCTAGCCTTCCAATCCACACTAGGATTCTAGTGGTACATGCGTTCCCGAATCAGCCTCACTATTCTGTTTACAAGCTTGTCTGCTATCTGGAAAGCTGATGAGTCATGCTCCTCTTGTTGGGTGACCAGACTTACTGCCCCCCTTCTTAGGACCACCTCCACTCCCTCACCTAGTCAAGTTTCATTCTTCCAGGCCCAGAGCCTTCACCCCACTGCTCCCAGGATGCCTGTCTCACTCCCTAGACCCACTTTCAGAGGCCAGAGTGCAGCACTAAGAGGTCTCGGTGTTCAGGTTGGAAGGGGTGGGATCCCAGAGTACGGGGATCAAGGGGTAGAGCCTGCATGGTACCCCCGAAGACCTATCCCCTGATGATCTTCTGTTGCTCTCCTCCCTTAAAAAAATGTGTAGGACTTACGACATTGTCCGGCAAATGGTAAGTGCTAAATTCTACTTCCTTACATAAAATTCATTCATTCAACATTTATTGAGCACTTATTATGGGTCAAATACTCAACCAGGCAGTGAGAATACAAAAATTATGGAAATGTGGCCACCCTTTAGGGAGTTCATATTGGAATGTGGGAAGCGGGCTTATGAGCCATTAATCCAAATAAATATTGAATCAGGGAAATGCATAAAACATGAAGGCAAAGGGAACATGGACAGTGGAGCCAGAAGACAGACTTCCAAAGGCTTTACAGAAGACGTGGCCTTTGTGCTGGCTCTCCAAGCAGGGGCTGCATTGGCACTCCCGACAGTCACAACGCCTCATCAGAGCCACGGGAGTGTGGAAGCACACGATATGTTGTGGGAATTCAAGGTCTACCTGTGACTGTCATGTCAGATGGGACACAGGAATGATAGATCCAGAAACATTGCTCAGAACCGATTTTGAAAGGCCTTGAATTCCAAGTTACTAAGTTTGAATTTTACCTATAAAATCTTGCCTTAGATCAAGGTCCCCAGAAGCCAACTATGAGCATGATTCTTATGAAAATGATTTATTAGGTGTTACCAGGAAAAGCTAGAAAGGGATAGAAAAAAAGGTATACGGCAAACAAACCAAATAAGTCAAAGTGTGCTACCAAGTGCTATGAGAGACAATTTAGCTCAATCTTTCAGGGTCACTCTGGAGACTGGAAAAGTGACTCCTCAAGCGTGGTCTCCATGGAAGTAAGAGAATAAGAGACTTGTAGCTACTCACCCCTCAGTCACTGTTTCTGGGCTCCCCTGGGCACTCTATGGAACAGGGAGTTGTTCAGGCAGCCTGGGGTCATCAGAGGGTCTGAGAGGAGCATCTGCAGAGTTATGAAGAATCATTGACATTTTAAAACAAGACAATGATACAGTCTAATCCCTATGTCGGAAATCTAACTGGTAATGGCACACAAAATTGGAGATGCATCTAAGGGTGAGAAAATCACTCAGACAGCCATGGTCATGGTCCAGGCAAGAGCTACTGCAGGTACAAACAAAGGTTACAGGTGAGGTTGAACTAGAGAGGAGGAAGCGAATTGGAGAAGCATTTATGGCTAGGACCTGATGATCATTTGAATTTCAGGACGAGGTAGCTAACTTGTGTAGCCATCAAGGACGAAGGGACACAAAGTACATTTGCCAAGAAAGATGGGAGAATGATGTTGAGCATGTTGGATACCTGGAGGACACTCAGCTAGAAACACCCAGCGGATTGGTGTAAATGTGGGCCTGGACATCAGGAGAGAGGCCTTGGCTAGAGCCATACATTTGGAAGGCATCGACAGGTAGATGTCAGTTGTTGTTCTTGTTAGGTGCAGTTGAGACACTTCTGACACATTGTGACCCTATGCACAACAGAATAAAACCCAACCCAGTCCTGCAAAATGCTTACAATTGTTCTTATCTCTAAGCCCATTGTTGCAGTCGCTGTCTCAATCCATGTTGAGAGCCTTCCTCTTTTTCACTGCCCCTCCACTTTACCAAACATGATGTCCTCCAGGGACTTGTCTCTCCTGACAATATGTCCAAAGTACATGAGATGAAGTCTTGCCGTGCTTGCCTCTAAAGAGAATTCTGAGTGTACTTTTCCCAAGATCTGTTTGTTCTTCTGGCAGCCTATGGTACTTCCGAAAACTTTTCCATAATTTGAATGTATCACTTATTCTTCCATCTTCCTTATCCAATGTCCAACTTTCACATGCATATGAGATGATTGAAAATACCATGACTTGGTCCAGGAGAACTTTTGTCCTCAAAGTAACATGCTTTATTTTCAAACTTTAAAGAAAATTTGTGCAGCAAATATTTCCATCGTAATGCTTCATTGGATCTCTTGATTGCTACTTCCACGAGCATTAATTGTGGAGCCAAGAAAAATGAAATCCTTGAAAAATTAAAACTTTTCCCCATTTATCATGATGTTATCCATTGGTCCCATTGTGAGGATTTTGGTTTGCTTTATATTGAGTTATAATCCACACTGGAGCTTGCTATCCTTGATCCTCACCAGTTGTTATTTTTAGGTCAAGTCAGCTCTGACCCAAAGCGACCCAATGCACAGCAGAACAAAACACTGCACTGTCCGCTGTTGCCTTCACAATTGTTCCTATACCTGAGTCCATGGTTGTAGCTATAGTGTCAATCCGTCTCAGGGGAGTCTTCCTTTTTTTCACTGCTCTTTTACTTTATCATACATGTCCTCCTGCAGGGACCGGCCTCTCCTGGCTTTATGTCCAAATTGAAGTCTTGCCATCCTTTGCCTCTACGCAAGTGCTTCAAAGTGTAAGGCACCTTGCTTGATCTTAATTCTTATAACATAAATCGTTTTGTCTTTTTAGGAATCCATTTACCTTTCTATATTCCTCCCCAGCACCACAACTCAAATGCTTTTATTCTTCTAAAGTCTTCCTTATTCAATGTC
The DNA here is from genome assembly GCF_050624435.1 of Tenrec ecaudatus. Classification (NCBI taxonomy): domain Eukaryota; kingdom Metazoa; phylum Chordata; class Mammalia; order Afrosoricida; family Tenrecidae; genus Tenrec; species Tenrec ecaudatus. Next base: position 292,046,280 of record NC_134530.1, read on the forward strand.
CAATGTTCCCAAGTGTATGATGGAATGGAGAAGACTGTGACTTTGAGGACTAAGGTGTGCCTGACCCAAGTTACGGTCTGATCTTCAATCTAAAGCAGTCTTGAGCAGCAGATTTACCTAAAGCAGTACGCCTTTTGGTCTCTCAACTGCTGCTTCCGTGAACATTGATTGTTCATCCAAGTAAGACACAGTCCTTGATGACTAAAATCTTTTCTCCATTTGTCATGGTGTTACCTATTGGTCCAATGGTGAGGATTTGGGTCTTCTTTACAATTATTTGTAACCCACACTGAAGGCTGTAATCCTTGATCTTCATCAGCAAGTGCTTCAAGTCCTCCTCCCTTTCAGCAAGCAAGGTTGTTGAATATCTGTATATTTCATGTTTTTAGTAAGCCTTCCCTTCAATCCTGATACCACATTCTTCTTCATGTAATCTAGCTTCTCTGATGATTTGCTCAACATACAGATTGAAAAAGCATGGTGAGAGGATTCAACCCTAACACCTTTCGTGACTTTAAGCCATTCAGTTTGTCCTTATTCTGTTAACAGATCTACCTCTTGATCCATGTACATATTCTGAACATTGTATCATGTTCTGGAAGTCCATTCTACTTAAAGTTATCCACGGTTTATTATGAATCACAGAGTTGAATGCCTTTGCATAGTCAATGAATCACAAGTAAACATCTTTCTGGTATTCTTTGCTTTGAGCTAAGTTCCATCTGACATCATCAAGAGTATCCTGTGTTTCACGTCCTCTTGTAAATCCAGCCTGAACTCCTGGAAGCAGTTCCCTGTCAATATACTGCTGCAACCATTGTGGGATGATCTTTAGCAAAATTTTACTTGTGCGAAATATCAATGATATTGTTCTATAGTTGGAGCATTTTGTTGGATCACCTTGCTTTGGAATGGGGACAAATATTGATCTCTTCCAAGCAGTTGGCCGAGTAACTCTCTTCCAAATTCCCTAGCATTGATGAGTAAGTGCTTCCAGTGCTTTTCCAGCTTGCTGAAACATTTCAATGGATATTCCATCAATTCCTGGAGCTTTGTGCTTGGCTAATACTTTCAGTGAAGTTTGAAATTCTTGCTTCAGCACCATTGGTCTTGTTCATATGGTGCTTCCTAAAATGGTGGCATGTTGACTAGTGCTTTTTGTACAGTGACTCTGTGTAGTCTTTTCATCTTCCCTTGATGCTTCCTGTATCATTCATTATTTTGTTTACAGAATCTTTAAAGATTCCAACTTGAGGCTTGAATTTTTTTCCTTGACCTTATGCAGAGCTTCTTCATCAGTAGGAACCAGAAAAAAGAGAACACCAAAGAGTGCCAGCTATTGAGATGAGGAAGTGCGATTGATTGACCTGTATACTTCCCCACATAAAAATATGTTGAAGTACGAGCCCACTTAAAACTCATTGTCATCAAGTTGATGCCGACTCATAACGACCCTATAGGATAGGGTAGACTTCCCCGGTGGGTCTCCAAGACTGTAATTTTTTATGAGATTAAAACAGCTCCATTTTTCTTCCTAAGTGCAGCTGGTGGTGTCCAACTAATGACCTTGAGGATTGCCGCTGAACTAGGCATGGTGAACATGACCTCATTTGGACGGGGGATTTAAACCTGCCTAATTAGTTATACAAGGAGATCTTTAGACTGAATCCAAATCGTGTATAACAGATGCCCTCATGGGAAGAGAAGGGACACAGACCAATTCAAATGGAAAACTGTCAAGTGAAGAGAGAGGCAAAGATTGGAGTTGTGCTGTCATCAGCTAAAATTTTGCTGAGGCTACAAGAAGAAACAAAAAATTCCCTAGAGCGTTTGTAGTAAGCATGGCCCTGCTAACACCTTGACTTCAGTCTTCTAGCCTCCAGAACTATGAGAGAACTAAGTGTCTCTTGTGAACTGGTGGTGATTTGTTACCATAGTCCCAGGACACTCATGGAGCCTGGAAAAAGTGAGTATTAAGGAGCGTACAGCACTAGAAGAGGCATGTTTCAAGAGGCAAGGTAGAAGAAGCACCAAATAGGAAAGCATGCTCCCTTGGCATTTAATGATACACAGAGGTCACTGGAGGTCAAAGGATGAGCAGAGGTCATTAGGTTAGACTATATTCCAAAAGCATTGACCCCCCCCCTCACAGAAACCATGATGAAGGGGGAAACCATATTGTAAGAGGTTTAACAGGAGGGGGAAGAAGAATACAGGTGGCAAGTGAAAGCGTGATCTGTGGACCTGCAGCCTCAGCATCATCTGGGAGCTTGTTAAGCACAAACAGAGCATTCTTGGGCCTCACTCCAGAACTACTGTATTTAGAAATCTGAAGGTAAAGTCCAACAATCTGTCTTAAGAAATCCTCCAGCTGATTCTGATGCCTGCTCATGTTTGAGGCCCACTAATGTCTACAACCTTAAAGAAGTTTGGGAGCACAAAGCAATATGACAGCTACCTACAGGGGAGCCAGAAACCGGTACTCATCACCTGTCAGTTTGTTGTACTGCAGTGGCTTGTGTATTGCTGCGATGCTGGAAGCTATATTATTTCAAATACCAGCAGGGTTACCCAAGGTTAACAGTTTCAACAGAATGTCCAGACTAAGAGCAGACTACATAGAAGAAATAGGCTGTCCACTTTTGAGGACTTAGCCACTGAAAACGTTATGAATAACAAAGAATAGACAACCAAAAAATTATCAGATGACATAGATAAGACTGGCATCCACCCGCAAATGGCTAAGATGAGTGCCCACTGGATATGTGACTTCTATTTCTTTGGGAGCACAGACTCATCACATGGGCTAAAATTGTGAATTGTCTCTCTCCATCACAGCATGTTATAATAAAATAGTGACCGATGATTGCCGTGTGTATCCAGCATGAAATAAACCATCAAATAGGTCACAAAAACCAATTGAACCTCTGTGTTTACACAGGCAGAGAAGTTGAAAAGCTAAAATGAGTTTGTTGCCACAAATGGTGCAATAGAACCCAAATTCTCATTCCTAATGCCCAGCATCACTCTAGTTTGTTGTTATTATTTTTGTTGTAAACCATCCACCCCAAACTAGTGCATAAAATATAAGGGGTGGGGAGTGGGAGGTGATCCTGGAGATGGATGGCAAGAAGTAGCTCTTTGGGTTGGAGGGAACCTGTGAGCAGCTCAAGTACCTGGTGATCCAGGAGTGCCTGGCTTCCCTAATTCCTAAACAGGACAAACAGCCAGTTCAAGGTCTGGTTCCAGAACCACTAGACCAGGTGCTGCAAGTGCCACATGGTGGAGATGTGGTTGGTCAAGAAGAGGCAGCCCTTTGATACGGAGAATCTGAGGTGGGTAGCTCAGGCACAAAGGGTGGTGATGAGTAAATCAGCTTCTGAGACCCCAACTTGAGCGATGGAAAGATTCTGTGGGTGCTGAAGTGCAAAGGTTGCCCTGGTTAGCCCACATGGCAGCTTCTAATCAAAACTGTGGCTTCTGAAGGGATCTGCTGGGCCAGTGAAATTTAAAACAGGGAGGGCAGCTCAGAAGGTGATGGTGACTTTTTTGGTTTGGGGATCTGACAGGGATCATCTGGATAGATTCTCTCAAGGGACACAGTACGATCAAAGAACGTGTCAAAGCAAGTGATCCAAGTCCCCCAATGATGCCAAAACGACCCTGTTGGACATGGTATGTCGTGTGACTAGAAGTGTATTGAGCAGATAAAACCTCAGAGAATAATTACAGAAGTCTGTAGAGCAGTGGTCAGGGATACACTGCGGGTCTCTCGGTCCATGCATGTGGCTCTGAAGTAAAATGGAAACCTTTCAAGGACAGTTATTATTCAGATACCCAAGCACTCCCTCAATGCATGAATACTTTCTTTTATTAAATTTTCACTGTATGATGCTCACTCTCCCGACACAACTGCTGAAGCCAAAGTGGGTGAACAAGTAAATGTGGCAAAGAAATCCGATGCTGCCCGGCTATCAAAAGAGATAGTGACTGGGGTCTTAAAGGCTTGAAGATAAACAAGCGGCCATGTAGCTCAGAAGCAACAAAGCCCACATGGAAGAACACACCAACCTGTGTGATCGCGTGGTCCCAAAGGGATCAGTTATCAGGCATCAAAGAACAAAAAATCATATCAGTGGCTGCACACCTCCATGATACGATCACCGAAGACAAACAGGTACATAAGCAAATGTGGTGAAGAAAGCTGATGGTGCCCGGCTATAGAAAGAGATAGTATCTGGGGTCATAAAGGCTTGAAGGTGAACAAGCGGCCATCTAGCTCAGAAGCAATAAAGCCCACATGGAAGAAGCATACCAGCCGGTGCGATCACGAGGTGCCAAAGGGACCAGGTATATGGCATCATGCCCCCCCAAAAAATATATATATGTGTGTGTGTGATATATATATATATATATATATATATATATATATATATATATATATATATATATATATATATATATATATATACCATAGTGAATGAAGGGGGAAGTGCAGAGTGGAGACCCGAAGCCCAAGTGTCGACCACTGGAGATCCCCTCACGGAGGGTTTTAGGAGAGGAGACGGGTCAAGCAGGGTGCCATGTAGTACCGATGAAGAACACAGCTCTCCCCCAGATCCTGGATGCTTCCTCCCCCCAACTACCATGATCCGAATTCTACCTTGCAGGACTGGATAGGGCAGAGATTGTACACTGGTGCATATGGGAGCTGGAGGCACAGGGAATCCAGGGTGGACTATACCTTTAGGACCAGGGGTGTGAGGGGCGATGCTGGGAGAGTGGAGGGTGAGTGGAGGAGCTGATTAAAAGGATCCACATGTGACCTCCTCCCTGGGAGATAGACTGCAGAGAAGGGGAGGGGGGGAGGGAGACTCCGGATAGGGCAAGATATGACAAAATAACAATCTGTGGATTATCAAGGGCTCAGGAGGGAGGGGGTAGCGGGTAGCGGGGAGGGAAGGGAAAAAAAAAGAGGACCTGATGCAGAGTGCTTAAGTGGAGAGCAAATGCTTTGAGAATGATTGGGGCAGGGAATGTGTTGATGTGCTTTTTACAATTGATGTATGTATATGTGTGGATTGTGATAAGAGTTGTATGAGCCCCTAATAAAATGTAAAAAAATATTAAAATATATTTTTATTTCTTTGAAATAATTTTTCAATTGTTGTGAGGGACAAATTTGGCTCTTCTATCTCAAAACTTTGCCTCCTGGATGTAGACCAAGAAGGAGGCTATGTCTAGACACAGTCGCCTCACATATTGATATTTTTGCTTAAAAAGTGTCTGTGGTATTGGAGCAATGCTTTCTGACTTACCCGCACATACTTTTACAGAATAAGTGATGAACCAGCTGCTTTGAATGGTGAACACATGGAAGCTGGGAAGGGTGAGGACCAGAAAGAATCACTAGACAATAAATAATGTAATACATCTGCGTCAGGACCTTGGCTCCAGAGCTACAACTTCAGTGTTGTGCAGCACATGTCTTCTGTTTTGAAACACAATTGCAGTCAATTATTATCTTCCTCATGAGTCATTATTTCCTATGGCTCTGGGGATTGGCAGTACTAAGCTAGCAGATTCTTCTGTGGGCTTGATGTCAGGCAATGGCTTATGATGGAGACATCTCACACAGCTTCCCAACTGGTAAGTACCAGACAATGGCCACTGGTGTTTGCTGGGACTTTAAGGGGGACTATTGTCAGCATCTGCATGTGGCCTCTACATCACACTTCCTCACAGCAAGGCGACTGGACTCCGAAGGTCTTGTGCAGAGAAGGAGCCAGGTGGGAGTTATATTACCTCAGAAGTCACAACGCACATCAACTGCCATATTTTACTCCTGGAGAGCCATAAGGCCGGCGTGCGTTCAAGGGAAGAAACAAAATCCAACTTTGGTTGGGGAATGACAAGATTCTGGAAGACCTTGTAGGGAAGAAGCAATCCCTGGAAGGCATTTTGTGAGCTACAGTCTGCCCCAGGACATAAACCTTAACTGGGAAGCTCAATGATAGCCTTGCACACTCTGGCTGGTGAGTTCCAGTGACTTTCTTTGAAGGAAGGAAGGCAAATTTGGAAGGGAACCCTCAGAAGCCCCCAAGTGACCTGAATCCGCACCTTGGCAGACATCCACTGAGCATTCCTTCCTCCTTCAGGGATTAAGCTGGGGGAGAGAATGGTTGCTGGGAAGACAAAAGGATTTGACTAACACTCTGGAATTACATCACTCCCTCTCTTTGTTCATTTTTCACTATTCTTTTCTTGTGTTGAATTTATCTTGTCCTTACTCTCCCCTAGGACCTTCCACTTAGATATGGGGTTGGGGTGAGGGGTTGATTGATCTTTGCTGAAATCAGGGAGGTTGGTAGTAATAGAAGGATCACCTTACTCCCCCATAGTTTCCATAGCAACCGGGACCAATTGGTGGGAGCAATGGGCAGATAAATGCCGCATTGGGGGGTTCGGTGCTTGATGGAGGTGAAGGCTGACGTATCTAGAGTGGAGAGAAGAAAACAGCCTGGTGGGCAAATGTTGTTGGAGATGGCTTTGAGACTAGCCTCTGCTGGTCTCTTGCTCCTCACTCTCCCCTTGGTAGTGGCATGTGTGTGTGTCCCCACCTGCCATCCCTTCATCCCCACTTGGAGCCCTTCTGGCTATTATTTCCTCATGGCAAAACTGTCAGCTCATCATCCTGCTTTCTTCCATTCATGCTTCTTTAGCTCTGTGTTGACATCTAACTGGAGAGAATCGGAAAAGTCAAGTCCCCTCCCCACAGGGCCTTTGCTGAAGGAGACAGCCCAGATCTGTGCTGCAATCTGGGTACGGAATCTCTCCTAGCTCACTCTCCCACTTCTCCTTAACAGGTTTTTCCTGCCACTGCTCCTGGCTGGACGGGATGGAGTGTTCAAGTGGTGCCACAGAAGTCATAGCAAATGAACCAAGGGACTCGGCAAAGACCATTCATGAGGTGGAATATGCTATAAGGTCTTGAATGGGAAGCCACCATTCTGGCAGTGAACATGGTCCTATGGACCCTCCTCGTTCTAAGGCTTTAGTGCAGTCCTACCTGACTGAGTGCTCCCCAAGTGAGTTCCTCCTGAAAGTGAAAGAAGGCTTATCCTTCTTTAGCTTTGAAACTACTCCTTCTTCACCTGGTGGATTCATATATTGAGGATCTTCGCTTCCTGATTCCTGAGCTCAACTGTGCTGACTGATAGCTTCATGGCCAAGGACACTGACACAGCTCTGTATTCTCTATTCACTCTCTTTGTTTCCCATTGGTTTCCTTTTGTCTAATTGTGGAAAAGAAATCCCTGGGGATGGTTTGTTCTAGAGTAAAGTTCTTCCAATTCCCTAAAGGAGGGTATAGAGAAATGCAAAGTTAACTGGAGTCTCTCCAGCATGCACTGGCAGCCCAAGGGGACTGCATAGGTCTCAATCAAAGGTGGAGGTCTGCTGCCTCACCCCTAGACAGGGAACACATCATGGGCAGGAGCCAAGTGCTGTTTCTATCTGGACCTTCAGGGTCTTCGCAGTACCTGGCTCATAGAGGAAATGAAAAATGCTTGTTTCTTCTTAACAAGTCAGAGATTTACTATTGTTGTTAGGGTCGGTCCTGTTGGTTCCCACTCATAACAACCCTATGTCAAACAGAACACAACGCCACCCGGTACCATCATCACAATTGTTCTCATGTTTGAGCCCATTATTGCAGCCTCCATGTCCATCCATCTCATGAGAGCCTTCCTCTTTTCTATTGCCCCTCCACTTTACCAAGCACGATGTCCTTTTCCAGGGCCTGGTCTCTCTTGACAGCATGTTGAAAGTACATGTCCAAAGGGTGGTAAAATCTGGCCATCCTTACTTCTAAGGAGCATTTGGCCTGTGCTTCTTCCAAGACAAAATTCTTGGTACTTCTGGTAGTCCATGGTACTTTCAATGTTTTTTTTTCTTTCCCTAGCACCATAATTCAAATGCATCGATTCTTCTTTGGACTTCCTTATTTAATCTCCAAATTTTACATGCATAGGAAGTGTTTGAACATACTATGGCTCGTGTCACATACACCTTAGTTCTCAAAACAACATCCCTGCTTTTCAATACTGTAAAGAGGTCTTGTGAATATTTACCCAATACAATGCTGTGCATTTTTTAAGCTCTTGACTGTTGTTTGCATGAGTGTTGATCAAGGTCCAAGGAAGAGGAAATCCTTGACCACCTCACAATTCTACATCTAAGCATATACCTCAAAGAAAAACAAACAGAAACTCAATGAGATAGTGCTATACAAGTTCACTGCAGCACTACTCACAAGAGCTGAAAGGTGGCTATTACCAAAATGCCTGGCCTCCAAACAATGGATAAACCAAACAATATCAAAGTCATACAATGGAATATTATTCAGCCTTTAAAAAGGAATGATGCTTTGGAACATGCTACACCATGAAGAACCTTGAAAACCTTCTGCTGTGTGAAACATGTCAGACCAAAATGAGACATTGATATGAAATATGCAGAATCCATAGGCAAATCCGTAGAGACAGCAAGCATAGTCACTGTTGATAAGGGCTGGGTGACGAAGGCAATGGAGAGTGACTGGTTAATGAGCACTGACTGCGTCTCCATGCAGAGTGATCCAAATGTTCTGGAACTAGATGGGGGTGGTGGTTGTACATCATTTTGAATGTTCTTCACTGGATTGTACAGGGAAAAAGAGAAAATGCTCGGCTTATGTCACTGCCAGAAAAGAGGAGGTGTGGGAGCAAGGTTATGTGTCTTTGTAGTCAGAACTCCAGAGCCTCGGAGCACTCTGCTGGTTTTCTTTAGATGCCTTTCCTCCCACATACCCAACAACCCGTTCCCCTATTTTACCATTGAAAGTCCCTTCACCCAGGCCAACTGGTTTGATCATGTATTCGATTTGCATGCAGCCCCTCCCCTCTCCTGCGGGGTAGCCTCAGTGAAGGCACTGACAGGCTCAGAATCTTGGTTTCCTGACCTGTGCGTGTGCTGGAAAGTTTACATGGGATGATAAATAATAACACGGATCGCAATGAACAATTATAAGCACTTACTATGGGCCAGACGTTGTTCCTCAGTGCTTCTAGCAGGCACACAAATGCCATGTCCTTGGGGCCTACAAGAACTCAGATTCCACTTCAGCAGATCTGAAGCAAGCTGTGAGAAATGGAATTTCTAACTGACAACAGTGAGGCCCAGGGTTCTAAGAAGGACTGAGGCATTCAAATGACCGTGATGGCAAAGACCATGTATTGAGTATACTGTGGGTGGCCAAAAGAATGAGCCAATCAGTCCTGGAGGAAATCGAACCAGGACATTCTTCGAAGAGTGTTCCTAGAAGATAGAATGGCAAAATTTTGTCATGCTGATTTTGGACATATCGTTAGGAAAGAACAATTGCGAGACGAGTACATCATGTTGGTAAAATAGTGGATCTGGGGAAACTCTTCATGACACGGACTGGCACAATAACCGCAACAATGACCTCACAACTGCCAATGGGCAGGAAGATTGCATAGCATCTAGCAGTAATTTGTCCTCTCCGGCATAAGGTCACAAGGAATCAAATTTGCTTTGCTGGCAACTAACAACAACAAGGTCTTTCTATCATTCAATCTCAACCTCGAACACACAACCAAGAACTATTTTTCACTTCCCTTGTACACACAGCAGAACAAAGGGGGTTCAATGATTTTTCCGAGGTTATAGAGCTAGAAGGACATAGAGCCAAGACTGGACAATGGAGCGATTTGACACCAGAGACATTAATCTTAAGCAGGACCTTTGTCTCCCACAATGATCATAGGCATAACCATAGCGGACTTGGCACAAGCTCTTCCACATGGCAACCTTTCAACAGATAGTTGCTATCTTAGTGCCATCCAGTTGACACCAAATCAGCGACTGTATAGGGCAGGGTAGAACTGTCTATGTGGGTTTCTGACACTAAATATTTACAGCCATAGAAATCCTCATCTTTCTCCGACAAAAGTCTGTATGATTGTTATTAATTGGGTCAGAAGTCACTTTAATGGTGACCAAATCCTTCCTCTTCTTGGATTCAACATTATACCCCACTGCTTCTAATAGCTCCTCTACCCAAACCAAAACAGGCACGAGAGAGTTGATTCTGACTCATGGTGCCTTATGTGTGGATTCCATAGGACTTTCAAGACTATAGGCTTTAAGCAGGTTTCCAGGCCTTTCCTCCATGGTGCCCCTGTGTGGGTTCCAACTGCCATTGATTTGTTGAATAGTTGAGTGTGGAACTCTTTGCCCTCCTCCAGGAACTCCAATACCCTTGAAGCTCTCTATTCACAAAGGACTGTCCTTCCAACCTAGGCTCAGAGTGCTTGTCTTCACTCTCTTGTTTTCCTTTTCATCAAGTTGTTTGGGACTCCCAGGAGTTGGGTCCCAGGGACATATTTATATGTAATTATGTCCCTGTCATCTACAACATGATCATGATAAATGGAGAAAATACTGAAGTGATCAGTGCTATCTTCTTGCTGCGATCCACAATAAATGATCACGCGAGCCCCAGTCAAGAACCCAAAGGACGTATTGCATTGGGTAAATCTGCTCTATGAGACCTCTTCCTTTTTAAATTTTTTTGCAGCTGGGAAAGAGAAAGGGGAGATGGGCTCTTCTCCCAAGTTGGCATCCCTGTCAGGGCACCCCCTACTCAAATCTGGCCAACTTCACTCCCGAATAGAGTTCCCTGCTACTCCTGTAGAACTTCCCCGTGGAAGGACCAATGGTCTAAAGGTTCAGAATGGAGAAGACAAGTGCCAAAAGCCATAGCCTAGCCTTTCACAGCCAGAGTGTGACCCCACAAGGGCCCCCACAAACAGACACTTTCTAGGGATCTTAAGTTGTTGGGGCTTAAGGGGAGGGGAGTGGGGCTCTAGCAAGCTAGGATCCCATTCCAGGCTGTGGGCACATATCCTGAGCCTTTGATGGGGAGGCCTCACGTACCCAGTGGGTCCAAAGGAGTTCTGGGTATATGGGCCTGTGGGAGGGAAGCCACCTTGGGGGCTGGACCAACCCAGAGCATCCCAAGTTGGATGGAGTGCAGGGGCCTGGGCAGGGTCCCTCCTCCTTTCCATCCCTCATGACCAACCAGACTAACAAAGTCTTGGGCAGGGAGGGGGCCTGGAGCAGGACCAGGGTTGGGACACGGGGCCTGGAGTGAGGTCTCAGGTGGGTGGGCCAGGCAGGGCAGGAGTTCTGGTGCCTGGGCAGGCACCAGGTGGGCTGCAGACCTACATCAGGGGTTATGGTGGCAAGGCCCGGGTGGGCAGGAGTCTGGGATAGGGCGGGGAGGCCGCAGGAACCACACCTGGTCTGTGAAGCCCTAGGCCTTGCCCATCAGGTCATTTTGGCCCATGGAGGTGGTGTGGCACTGAGGCTGGCTCACTCAGCGCTCAGAGCTTGGCCTGCTCAGGTCCTGAGCCCTTGGACTCCACAGGAAGTGCTGGCTGGCCTCTTGCCGTGTCCTCAATAGTGGCTCCAGCTGCTGCCAAATAGGCCAAGGCTTAAAGGGGCCATGGGCTTCCACCTGTGCGCCCCGCCTCTTCATCCTGAAAGGGGCAACTCGTTGCAGCCAGAGACCTCTTTCAAAAGTGTTCTCCAATTTTTTAAGAGCAAGGATGTTACCTTGAAGCTTTAGGTTACCTGAATAAAACCATCTGAGTCATATATTCAATGGCCTTGTATGCACGTGAAAGTTGGACATTGAAAAGGAAGATCAAAGAAGAATCAATGCATTTATATTGGGATGCTGGTGAATAATATTGGAAGTACTATGAACTGCCAAAAGAACAAACAAATGTGGGTTAGAAGTACAGCCAGAATACTCCTTAGAAGCAAGAATGGTGAGACTTCCCTTCACATACCTTGGACATACTGTTAGTGAGAAATCAGTCCCTGGAGGAGTAAGGACATCCTGCTAGGTGAAGAGAGATAAGCGAAAATGAGGAAGACCTTCAGTAAATGGATTGACACAGTGGCTCCAACAAGGGGCTGAACCATAACAACTATTGAGAGGATGGTGCAGGACTGGGTGGTGTTTCGTTCTATTGTCCATAGGGTGGCTAGGAGTTGGAATTGACTCAATGGCATCTAACAACAGAAACAAAATCTACACCCACTACTAACAGGACAGGAAGTTTTCCAACCCCTCGCATCTCTCAACCCCAGGAACAGAGATGCCACCTTCCTTCTAGCTGTATAACCAGTATCTAGAACAGAGCTCAACGACGAAGTGCCTAACAAACCTGAAGTAGCTGTTACTTAGCTCCATGCCTCATAGGTCTCAGTTCCTCAGCCCCAAAACAATAACATCGGTGTTGTTGTTTGTTGCCATCAAGTTGATTTCTACTTACACCTGCCTCACACCTGCCTACCTAGTAACCCACCTTATGAAAATAAGGCAGAAGAATGATTCTTTCCCACGGTGTCTGCAGACTATGACTCACCACTCTGAAGGCACTGTCATGTAAATTTTGATGGCTAGCTGAAAGGTTGACAGTTGAAACCCACCAGCTGCTTCAAGGTAAAATGATGGGGCTGTCTGTTCCAGTAATGTTGTACAACCTTGGAAAACTTACATAAGGAATTGACTGGACTGCAATGAGTTTGCTGTACCTGGAATGATGATGCGACCAGAGAAAGAATTAGAGGGAAGCCTGAACCAGAAAGCACTGCCCTGCCCTCCATGTGGCAGTTCTGTGATTTTTTGAAGCAGTTGGTTCGAATGGAACAAGGAATAAAGAGGCGGAGTGCATGGCAGTTGAGCGCTATTTGCCATTCTGACCAAGTGTCTCTGTGAGAAAAGGGGGAGGGTAGGGTTTATCTTGGTCTTGATCAAAGTCCAAGAAAATATTTGCATTTCCAGAAAGTGGGAGGTTTCCCAAGCCAGGGTAGTAACAGGAGCTGCTAGCTCTCACATCTGGCCCTGTGGACCCTGTTCAAAGAATCTCCTGCACTGGGTAAGAGGTTGGTGGTTAGGCAGAGAGACAGAGAGAGAGTTGAACTTCCTCTGGTTCTGTCTGGTCTGAAGGGGTTTGTCGACAGGCATCCAGGATCTTTCCCAGCCTGAGCCCTTGAGCCTCCTCAAGTCCACGCTCCCGCTTCCCCGGCCCCCCACGGGGACCCCTTCCAGAGGTCTTCCTGTACCCATATGTGGATTTTGGCTCTGCTCAGTGGCAGGGCATTTGTAGGGTGGTTGTGGGCTTTGTACAGTTGTCATTAGGATAAATGCGTGATAATTTCCTAAAATTCTCCTCCCGCAGCTTTAGGCTGTGTTTCCAAACTCCCGGTCCTCACAGAGGCTCTGCAGAGGGGGCAGTGGCTCTGATTCCACCTGGCAGTTCCTAGTTGAGCACATGGATGTCCCATCCCAGTCTAGCCATGGCACCAGGGATCACGGTGCTAGGAGAGGGGCAAATGGGTCCTCCAAAGGAGATGTGTAGTGACCACAAAAGTGACACACTTATGGTTATCTACTAATTGTACATGGTGGTGCTTGGCCCTCTCAAGGTGGAAACATACAAATTAGCCTATGCCTCTTCTCTAAAAGCAAGGGTACCTGCTTGTGACATGAGGTTTTGGAAAGTTCTTTCATGGGCACAAAGAAGGGTGGCTGATCCAACCCTTCAGCAGCTTAGAGTAGTGTCCAGAGATCTAGTGGAGAAATGGGGTAGAGAGCTGCGGGGCGCTAGCTAGGGAGAGAATACGGAGTAATTTGAGCCAGAAAGAGTTATGAATGGGAGGCAGAATGAATATAGAAGGGATCTGGGAAATGAGTTTGGATCTATCTACCTCTTGAAGGATCTCACACTTCTCTTTTCTCAACTGCTTCCAATGCAGCCTCGATCTGCCTGCTCTGAGCTTCCAAACCACACAAGCAACAATGCAGACACACGCACTCACAGGCACGCATACGCACATGTACACATACATGTACAAATACACTCCGAAGGAGCAAAACCTACTTCTGGTGAATCCAGCCAATTCAGATGCATAGCAATCCCAGAGGAAATAGTAGAACTTCCTGTGTGGGTTTCTGACACCATAAATTTGTCCATTGGCAGACGGCCTCATCTTTCTCCCTCTCAGAACAGCTAGTGGGTTTGAACTGCTGATCTTGTGATTAGTAGTGAGATGCTTAACCCAAAGCATCACCAAATCTCCTTAGCAAGAAGGATATTACCACAATCACCACCACCATTTTCCTACTTTTCTGGGGGTTAGGGAAGGAAAGAGTACTGTTCAGCATTCGACTCCCTTTAAAGAAAATTGGAGGTCCAGGGTGATGACAGCAGATGGCTGGAACATTCCAGCCTGGCATCCTGGGTCACCCGGAAAGATTCTCCCTTGTGGGCTCTATGAAGCAGTCACACTCAAAGACCACCGAACCTCGTTCTCAGCTGTCAGCCTCGGGTCTTGGGTTTCTTTGGACCTGCTGGTTGGAGAGGGGCTGCTCGATGGAGAGCCTCATCACCTAGCATCGTGGCTGCTCCGACATGATACCTCTGAGTCATGTAATTTATATTTCATGCACAATTGAAGCAGCTAATGGTGTCATTCTCCAAGGGGGAAACAAGTTGTTACAGTGTGAATTACATTGCAGGCGTGTGCCCTTTCCTTTGTCCCCAAGTGCCCCAGGGGAAGTTCCCAGGTAGCCATCTTGTGAGTGTCCAAGAGAGTGGACAGGCCCCAAGGTGTCAGGGCTAAGGAGTGGTGGCAAGGCCAAAAATGCTTTCTCTGACTTCTTTTTGTGTGCATTGAGGTGGTGGAAGTAGAGGTGGCAGCTAAAACTGCCCAGTGGTCTCACCATTTTTTTTCTCACCTGTACGTGTGGGATTGGGCAGAGCTAGAGTGTGACTCTTCAGTTCTCATGCTAACATTGATCGATATTGGACAGTGGAGATGATGTGTAGGGGAAGGGATGCAAAATCCAACCACTTGTAGTCAAGACATCAGCAGAGTGTGGAGCTAAGCCTGTAGTCTCTGAGGTTGGTCTGCTGGGATATGAATTCTAGCTCCCCCTTTGATAACCTGGTCACCTCTGGGCTAGATTGTTTCACTTTTCTGTGCATTCATGTTCTCACCAATAGACGGGAGCTGATGCACTCACTACCAATGGGTCAGTCAATTCCAATTCATAGTGAGCCTGCAGGACAGAGTGGAACCATTCTAGAGGTGTTCCTATAAGCTGTGACTTGTCCTGGAGAAAATTGATGCATCATTCTCAGGGGAAGCTGCTGAGGGTTTTTCTGAGCTTGTGGTAAATAGTCAAGGGCTTCTCTATTGCCCCACCAGCGCTCCTCTTAAACGGGTTACAAAAGCCACCAAAAGCCCACTGCTCTTGAGTTCATTCAGACCCATAGCAACTCGGCAGGATAAAGTAATAACTGTCCCGGCAGATGTCCAACCCTGAACACCTTTATGAGAGCTGACAGCCCAATCTTGATCCCGAAGAACAGCTGGTGGATTTGAACCACCGACATTCTGGTTAGCATTTCTAATGCTTCACCCACACCACCACCAGTGGGATGAAATGAGTGACTGTACATGCAATGCTTAGAACACTGGTACATAACGCACTTAGTAATTGTGAGCTATTGTGGTAGGAGGGGAGTCCAAAAACCAAACCAACTCACTGCCATCAAGTCCACTCTGACTCACCATGACCTGAGTTCTACCCTATAGGACAGGGTCCAACTGCTCCTGTGGTTATTTGAGACTGTAACTCGGTAGGAGTGGAAAGCCTCATCTTTTTCCCTGAGAGTGCCTGGTCGTTTTGAACTGTTGACTTTGGGATTAGCAGTCCAATATGTAATCACCCACGCCACTATTAAATGAGAGCAACGAGTTTCTGACATTTTCTGTGAGGTGGTAGAATTATTTGTCATTTCTATATTTGAATACTGTAAATCGACTGAAACACAGCAATGGTCATGACTTTACAAAGAGAGGAGAGATGTCAATTTTAAGGATATATAGAGCTGGAAGTCAATCCTGGATAGTACAAATGGTGAAAACACTTGGCCATTAACAGAAACGTAGGAGGCTCAAGCGCACCCAGAATACCTTGGAAGAAAGTCTGGCCATCTGTTTCTGAAAGGATATGCCCATTGGAAATCCTATGAATTGCCATGAATCACAATCAACTCAGTGTCAAATGGTCATATTAAATTTCAGAATGGTTCCTGGGATGAAAGAAAAAATCTAAGTTGTCTATTGAAGACGTGGTTTGTGAGAGCACCTGGCCCATTTAAACACAAAAATGGACGAGGAGCCTCGCTGGGGTCACTGTACACAGACCAGTCCATGCTTTCTCCACATCTAGTTTTGTTGGATGCTGTCAAGTTGGTTTCAACTCGCAGCGACTCTTTGTACAACCGAAAGACACACTTCCTGTTCCTGTGCCATCCTCACAATTGTTATGTTTTAGACTATTGCTGCAGAAACTGTGTCCATCCATCTTGGTGAGGGCCTTCCTCTTTCTGGTGCCCCTTTACCAAGCATGATGGCCTTCTCTATGGTGTTGCTCCTCATAGCTCCTGATGTTCAAGTATGTGAGACGAATTCTAGACATTCTTGCCTCTAAGGAGCATTCTGGATACACTTCTTTCAAGACAGATCTTGCTCCTCAACTTAAATTCTTGCACAGAGAGTGAAAGCAAACCTGATTTACCTAGAGTCACGTTTCCCACAGTGGGCAACACCACCATCTGTTTGGCATGGAAAAATCCAGGGATCTACAAAGCAGATATCTACATTTTATCCTGGATGGTGAGCTATAGTACAAAATTCTTTCATTACCAGGGATCCCTTAGTAATTTCTTTTTCTGAAAAGAGGGCAGTAGGCAGAATAAGTTTCGGAACTTTTGGTCTAGAGCAGGAGCTGGAAACTTGTTTTTCTGCCAAGGATCATGTGATTTATAAAGTCATTCATGGGGCCATACAGGTCAAATATTTAATGAACTCACCCCTAAGGTGATGGCTACAAATGCTTCTCTTTGGTGAGATGTGTGATGCTGGCAGGTATTGATGATTTGGGGAGCCATATACAGCACTCGGGCCAAACGTTGTTCTAAGGTAGTGGATCTCAACTGGTGGGTTGCGACTTCTTTGGGGGTCGAATGAGACTTTCACGGGGGTTGCCTGATTCATCACAGTAACAAAATTACAGTGATGAATTAGAAATGAAATAATTTTGTGGTCAGGTGTCACTACAAACTGAGGAAATATATGAAAAGTCACGGCATTAGGAAGGTTGAGAAACACTGGTCTAGGGAATAGTTGGGATCTCAATTTAGGAAAACATGAACTTCATAGGCATTCAGGCAGTGTAGCACTTGGGTTTCATTGGAGAGGAAAGAACTATTGATCTTGTTTCAAGGACAAACAAATCTGGAAGTAAATGCTTTTGTGGATGAAAACAAAACATTAAACAAACTCTTGAAAGATTTCTGTATGCTAGAGATGAATTGCAATCAAGAAAATTAAATGATATCTGTTAGGGGTCCAGCAGAAAACAAACCATTCAGAAGTTTTAATTAAAGAGAGTTTAATGAAGACTGTTCACAGTGGTGCGGATGGGGTGAAGGGAACCAACAAAAGATAGGGAGGCCCCAAGGGGTTAACAAGAGCATAAAGCTGTTGCCACGTGTCCTATGGAATTTCCTCTACAGCTCTTTGACTTCATATCTTCTCATTGTCTTAGCTACTCTATGATATAGAGCAATTCTGCCTCATAGGAATTTTATACTACTGTCCTCTCCCAATTTCCATTACTATCCAACTTCATTCGTGTTAAAATATGTAGTATTTAATCAGATTTACTATGCTCTAAACCAGTGGTTCTCAAACTTCGTAATTCCTTGGCACTATAGTGAAATCCCTGATGTTGTGGTGAACATCCATTCATAAAATTATTTTTGCTGCTACTTTATACCTGTAATTTTGCTACTAATAAGAAGAAGCCAACCCCAGTGAATGGGAAGCTCAAGCCTCAAAGAGGTCCTGATCCACAGGTTGTGAACCGCTGCTCTAAACTAAGAAGTGTTTCTTTAAGATGTAGTTCAGTATATTGTTAGACGCCCAAGTCCTGTTGTTGCTGTTGTGAAGTGCAATCGAGTGGGTTTTGGCTCACAGCAACTCTATGTACAATGTACTGAAACGCTGACCCATCCTGTGCATTCCTCACAGTGGTTCTTTGCTTGGGCTCTATGTTGCAGCCACTTAGCTATTCCAAATTGTAGGGGCTGCCTCTCCTTTGCTGCCCTTCTACTGTACCAATATTTGTGTCATCATCTAGGACAGTGAAATCAACCTTCCTAATTCCACAACACTTTCCAATGGAGTGGTAGACCTTCAATCCTAAAATTATACTCTTTGCTACTTCATAAGTCTAGTTTTGCTACTGTTATGAATAGTGCCACCCTGTAAAAGGTTCGTCTAAGCCCCAAAGGGGTCACGACCCACATGTTGAGAATTGCTGCTCTAAATTCAGAGGAGTTTCTCTTAAGGTCTGCTTCACCATACTGTTAGAAGCTCAAGTCCATTTGTTGTTGTTGTTAGGTGCCGTAGAGTGGGTGTGTCTCATAGCAACTCTATGCACATTTTAATGGAACTCCGCCCTGTCCTGTGCCCTCCTCATAGTGGTTCTTTGTTTATGTTCAGCCACTGTGCTAATGTATCTTGTTGGGGACTGCCTCTCTTTTCTTGCCCTTCTGTACCAAGATTTGGGTCTTCCTTTAGAGCAGTTGCTCTCAACTTTCCTAATGCCATTTTCTTTTCATACTGATTCTCATTTAGTGGTGACCCCCATCCATAAAATTATTTTCATTTCACCTTCCTAAGTGTAATTTTGTTACTGTTATGATTCATGACACCCTTGTGTAATTTTCATTCCACACTACAAAGGGGTTGTGACACGCAGGTGAAGATCCTCTGCTCTAAACTAAGAGGAGATTCTCTTAAGCTAGAATTCAGCATATTTGTAGATGCAGAAGTTCTGTTGTTAGGTACCATTGACTGGGTTTTGGCACATAACAACTTTATGCACAATGCAAAGAAAAACTTTCCCGTCGTATGCCACAGTGGTTCTTATACTTGCGCTCATTATTGCAGCCACTGTGCTAAACCAACTTTTGGGTAGCTGCCTCTTTTTTGTGGCCTTTCTACTGTACCAAGAATTGTGTCTTCCTCTAGGGCAGTGGTTGTCAAATTTCCTAATGCCATGACCCTTTCATACAGTTCCTCATGTAGTGGTGACTCACATCATAAAATTGATTTCATTGTTACTTTGTAACTGTAATTTTCTTACAGTTATGAATCGGGTCATACTTGTGAAAGGGTCATTCGACCGCCAAAAGCGGTCGCGACCCACAGATTGAAAACTGCTGGTCTAAACTAAGAGGAGTTTCTCTTAATATCTATTTCACCCTATTGTTAGAAGCACAAATCCCGTAGTTATTGTTGTTAGATTCTGTCGCATAGCTTTCGACGTACAGCTACTCTAAGAACAATATATGGAAAGGTGTCCTGTCCTGTGCCATCCTCACAGTGGTTCTTTTGCTTGCTCAGATTGTTACAGCCACTGTCGTATTCCATCTTGCTCTGCGTTGCCTCTTTTTTGCTGCCCTTCTACTGTACCCAGATTTATGTCTTTCTCTAGGGCAGAGGTTCTCTACCTTCCTAATGCCATGACTCTTTCACACCATTTCTCTTGTACTGGTGACACCCCCCAATCATCAAATTATTTTCCTTGTTATTTCATAACTATAATTTTACTACTGTTATGAATCAGGCCACCCATGTGAAATGGTCATTCCTCCCCCTTAAAACGTTGTGATCCACAGTTTGAGAGCTGCTACTCAACACTAAGAGGAGTTTCTTTTAAGGTCTACTTCAGCATATTGTTAGAGGCACAAGTCCTGTTGTTTTTGGCTGCCTTCGAGTGGGTTTTGGCTCATACCAACTCTATTCACCGTGTAATGAAATGGTTTCCTGTTCTGTGCCTTCCTCACAGTGGTTTTTTTGCTCATGCTCATTGTTGCAGCCACTGTGCCAATCCATCTTGTTGGTCATTGCCTCTTTTCCTGCCTCTGTACACAGATTTGTGTCTTCCTCTAGAGCAGTGGTTCTTAATTTTCTGTATGCCTCTACCATTTCACACCGTTCCTCATGTAGTGGTGACATCCCAACCATAAAATATATTCATGGCTACATCATAACTGTAATTTTGCTTCTGTTGCGAATCAGGCCACCAATGTGAAAGGTTCATTAGTCTCCTCAAAGGTGTCACGACACACAGTTTGAGAACCAATGTTCTAAATTAATAGGAGTTTCTCTTAAGGTCTACTTCAGAATATTCTTAGAACCACAAGCCCTGTTTTTTGTTAGGTGCCTTTTAGTGTGTGGTCTTGCAGCCTTCCTGCCCCTTCCCAGACTCCTGCCCCCCAGGGAGGGCCTTGCCACCATGACCCCTGATGTGGGTCGGCAGCCCACCAGTCACCTGGCCAGCCACCAGGATCCCCGCCCTGCCCAGCTGACACACCCAGGACACACTCCAGACCCCCTGCCCCCACCCTGGGCCTGCTCACCACCAAGACTCTTCCCTGGGCCCGCTGCCCACCCAGGAACCTGCATCAGGGCCCTTGCCAACCCTGGGTCCAGTACAGGCCGGGCACACACCTGGGATCCCTGTTCCAGGTCCCTGTCCACCTGGGTCTGGGCCTGCCACAAAGACCCTGCCCGAGGCCCTCTGCCTACCCAGGAAACACCCCCTGCCCAGCTAGCCCCTGGGTCATCTGGGCACTGCCCCAGGCCCCCTGCCTGCCCAAGACCTTGTGTTAGCCTGACTGGCCATGGAGGATGGAGAGGAAGAGGGACCCTGCCCAGGCCCCTGCACCCAATCCCACTTGGGATGCCCTGGGTTGGTCCAGCCCCAAAGGTGGCTGCCCTCCCCCAGGCCCACATACCCAGAACTCCATTGGGCCCACTGCTTACCTGAGGCCTCCCCATCAAGGGCTTGGGATATGTAACCCCAGCCTGGGATGGGCTCCTAGCTTGCTAGAGCCCCATGCCACTCTCCTTAAGCCCCAACTACTTAAGATCCCTAGAAAGTGCCTGTGGGGCCCCTTGTTGAGTCACACTCTGGCTGTAAGGGGCTAGGCTGTAGCTCTTGAAACTTGTCTTCTCCATTCTGAACCTTTAGGACATTGGTCCTTCCACAGGGCAGGTCTACAGAAGTGGCAGGGAACTCTATTCCAGAGTGGAGTTGGCCAGGTTTGTGTGGGGGGTGCCCTGGTAGGGACCCCAACTTGGGAGAACAGCCCATCTCCCCTTTCTCTTTCCCAACTGCAAAAGAAGAAAGAGATCTCAAAGAGCAGATTTACCCAATACAATACATCCCTTGAGTTCTTGACCGGGGCTCGCATGATCATTTATTGTGGACTCCAGAAAGAAGATAGCCCTGATCACTTCAGTCTTTTCTCCATTTATCATGGTTATGTTGTAGATGACAGGGTCATAATTACATATAAATATGTCCCTGCGACCCAGCTCCTGGGGAGTCCCAAACTTCTTGATGTAAAGAAAATATGAGAGAGAAAACAAGCACTCTGAGCTCTTGGTTGGAAGGACAGTCCTTTGTGAATAGAGAGCTGCAAGGATATTGGAGTTCCTGAAGGGGGGCAAACAGTTCCACACACTACTATTTAACAAATCATTTGCCGTTGGAACCCACCCAGGGACACCATGGAGGAAAGGCCTGGCAACCTGCTTAAAGCCTATAGTCTTGAAAGTCCTATGCAATGTACACATGGGGGCACCATGAGTCAGAATCAACTTTCTCATGCCTGTTTTTGTTTGGGGCGAGGAGCTATTAGAAGCAGTGGGGTATAATGTTGAATCCCAAAAAAGGAAGGATTTGGTCACCATTAAAGTGACTTCTGACCAAATTACTAACAATCATAGGGACTTTTGTGGGAGAAAGATGAGGATTTATACTGCTGTAAATATTTCGTGTCAAAAACCCACAGACAGTTCTCCCCTGTCCTATACAGTCGCTGACTTGCTGTCAACTGGATGGCACTAAGATAGCACCTATCTGCTGAAAGTTTGCCATGCGGCAGGACTTGTGCCAAGTCCATTATGGTTATGCCTATGATCTTTGTGGGAGACAAAGCCTTGCTTATGTTTAATGTCTCTGTTGTCAGATCGCTCCATTGTCCAGTCCTGGCTCTATGTCCTTCTAGCTCCATGACCTGGGAGAAATCATTGAACCCCCTTTGCGCTGCTGTGTGTAGAAGGGAA
This sequence comes from Tenrec ecaudatus, assembly GCF_050624435.1. NCBI lineage: Eukaryota > Metazoa > Chordata > Mammalia > Afrosoricida > Tenrecidae > Tenrec > Tenrec ecaudatus. The sequence goes on from NC_134530.1 coordinate 292,068,639, forward strand.
GTGAAAAATAGTGCTTAGGTTGTGTGTTTGAGGTTGAGATTGAATGCATCAATAGATAGAAAGACCTTGTTGTTGTTGTTGTTAGTCTCCAGTAAGTCAAATTTGACTCCTTTTGACCGTAGGTCTGATAAGACAAATCACTGCAAGATCCTATGCCATCTTCCTGGCCATCGGCAGGTTTGAGGTCATTGTTGCGGTTATGGTGCCAGTCCGTGTCATGAAGAGTTTCCCCAGATCCACATGATGTCCTCTTCTCGCAACTGGTCTTTCCTAACGACATGGCCAAAATCAGCATGACAAAAATTTGCCATTCTCTCTTCTAGGAACATTCTGTGAAGAGTGTCCTGGCTCAATTTCCTCCAGGACTGATTTGCTCATTCTCCTGGCCACACACAGTATACTCCACACACGGTCTTTGCCATCACTGCCATTCAAATGCCTCAATCCTTCTGAGAATCCTGGTCCTCACTGTTTTCCTCATTAGAAACTCCATTTCTCGCAGCTTGCTTCAGATCTGCTGAAGTGGAATCTGAGTTTCTGTTAGGCCCCAAGGGCATTTTATTTGTGTGCCTGCTAGAAGCACGGCTGGGGAACAACGTCTGGCCCATAGTAAGTGCTTTATAATTATTGGTTGTGATCAGTGTCATTATTTATTACTCCATCTAATCTTTCCAGCACACTCACAGGTCAGGAAACCAAGGCTGAGGCTACCCCTCAGGAGAGGGCAGGGGCTCCATGCAAACCGAATATAGGATCAGGCCAACATTTGGATCACTCTGAATGGAGACACAGTCAATGCTCATTAACCAGTCACTCCCCATTGCCTTCGTCACCCAACCCTTATCAACCGTGACTCTGCTTGCTGTGTATGGATTTCCCTATGGATTCTGCATATTTTATATCAATCTCATTATGGTCTGACTTGTTTCACTCAGCAGAAAGTGTTCAAGGTCCCTGCATGGTGTAGCATGTTCCAAAACATCATTCCTTTTTAAAGGCTGAAAAATATTCCATTGTATGACTTAGATATTGTTTGGTTTATCCATTCTTCGGGCCCCGGGCACTTTGGTAATAGTCACCTTTCAGCTATTGTGGGTAGTGCTGCAGTGAACTTGTATACCACTATCTCTTTGAGTCTCTGTTTGTTATTCTTTGAGGTATATGCTTAGATGTAGAATTGTGAGGTGGTCAAGGATTTCCTCTTCCTTGGATCCATGTTCAACGCTCATGCAAACAGCTGTCAAGAGCTTAAAAAATGCATTGCATTGTATTGGCTAAATATTCACAAGACCTCTTTAGAGTATTGAAAAGCAGGGATGTTATTTTTAGAACTAAGGTGCATCTGACACAAGCCATAGTATGTTCAAACACTTCCTATGCATGCAAAATTTGGAGATTAAATAAGGCAGGCCAAAGAAGAATCGATGCATTTGAATTATGGTGCTATGATAAAAGAACCATAGAAAGTACTATGGACTACCAGAAGCACCAATAAACTTGTCTTGGAAGAAGCACAGGTCAAATGCTCCTTAGAAGTAAGGATGGCCAGATTTTGTCACCCTTTGGACATGTACTTTCAACATGTTGTCAGGAGAGACCAGGGCCAGGAATAGGACATCATGCTTGGTAAAGTGGAAGGGCAATGGAAAAGAGGGAGGCTCTCATGAGATGGATGGACATGGGGGCTGCAGTAATGGGCTCAAACAGAAGAACAACTGTGATGATGGTACCGGGTGGCGTTGTGTTCTGTTTCACATAGGGTTGTTATGAGTGGGAACCAACAGGACCGACCCTAACAACAATAGTAAATCTCTGACTTGTTAAGAAGAAACAAGCATTTTTCATTTCCTCTATGAGCCAGGCACTGCGAAGACCCTGAAGGTCCAGATAGAAACAGCACTTGGCCCCTACCCATGATGGTTTCCCAGGCTAGGGGTGAGGCAGCAGATCTCCACTTTTGGATGAGACCTATGCAGCCCCCTTGGGGTTCCAGTGTGTGCTGGAGAGACTCCAGTTAACTTTGCCTTTCTCTATACCCGCCTTTAGGGAAGTGGAAGAACTTTAGAATAAAGCATCCTCCGAGATTTCTGTTGCACAATTAGACAAAAGGAAACCAATGGTGGCTAAAGATGGCGAACAGAGAATCCAGAGCTGTGTCTGGGTCCTTGGCCATGCAGCTATCAATCAGCACAGTTGAGTTCAGAAATCAGGAAGCGAAGATCCTCAATATCTGGATCCAGTAGGTATAGAAGGCATAGCTTCAAAGATAAAGAAGGATAAGCCCTCTTTCGCTTTCAGGAGGAACTCACCCAGGGAGAACTCAATCAGGTGGGGCTGCACTAAAGCCTTAGAACTGGGAGGGTCCATAGGAGCATGTTTACTGCCAGAATGGTGCCTTCCCATTCAAGAGCTTCTATCATATTCCAGCTCATGAATGGTCTTTGCCAAGTGCCTTGGTTCTTTTGCTGTGACTTCTGTGGCATCACTTGAACTCTCCATCCCCTCCAGCCAGGAGCAGTGGCAGGAAAAATCTATTAGGGAGAAGTGAGAGAGTGAGCTAGGAGATATTCCGTACACAGCTTGCCGTCTCCTTCAGCAAAGGCCCTGTGGGGTGGGGACTTAACTTTTCTGATTCTCTCCTAATAGGAGTCAACACGGAGCTAAAGAAGCATGAATGGAAGAAAGCAGGATAATGAGCTGACAGCTTTTCCATAAGGAAATAATAGCCAGAAGGGCTCCAAGTTGGGATGAGGCATGGTGGGGAGGGGAACACACGTGCTGCTACCAAGAGGAGAGTGAGGAGCAAGAGACCAGCAGAGGCTAGTCTCAAAGCCATCTCCAATAACATTTCCCCAAAAGGCTGTTTTCCTCTCTCCACTCTAAACTCGTCAGCCTTCACCTCCACCAAGCACCGAAACCCCCCATTCCTCCCACCAAATGGTCCAGGTTGCTATGGGAAATATGGGAGTAGTAAGTGGTTCCCGCTATTACTACCTACCTCCCTGATTTCAGCAGCAAAATGTTTTATGACTGGGGGTCCACCACTACATTGGGAACTGTATGAAAGGGTCATGAAATTAGGAAGGTTGAGAACCACTGTCTGAGAGGAAGACACAAATGTTGGTATAGTAGAGGAGCAGCAAAGGAGAGGCAGCCCCCACAAGTTGGAATAGCACAGTGGCTGCAACACAAAGCACAAGCAAGGAAGCACGGTGAGGATGGCACAGGGCAGTGTTTCATTATATTTGCATAGAGTTACTGTGAGCTGAATCCCACTCTGTGACACCTAACTACAATAACAAAAGACTTGTGCTTCTAACAATGTGTTTAAATATATCTAAAGAAAAATTCTTCATAGTTTAGATCAGCGGTTATCAACCTGTGGGCCAGGACCCCATTTAGGTGATGAATGACCCTTTCACAGGGGTGTCCCAGTACATAACGGTAGCAAAATTACAGTTATGAAGTAGTAATGAAAATAAATTTATGATTGGGGGGGATGCACTACATCAGGAATGGTATGAAAGGGTTGTGGAATTAGGGAGGTTGAGAACCACTGGCCTAAAGGAAGACAGAAATCTTGGTAGAGTAGAAAGCCAGCAAATGAGAGGCAGACCCCAAAATGATGGATTAGCACAGTGGCTACAACAATGAGCGCAAGCAAAGAGCCACTGTGAGGATTGCATAAGTGGCGGCAGCATTTCATTATATTGTGCGTAGAGTTGCTGTGAGCCGAAACTACTGGACAGCACCTAACAACAATAACTACAGGACTTGTGCTTCTCACAATATGGTGACGTAGATCCTAAGAGAAACTACTGTTAGTTTAGAGCAGCGATTCTCAACCTGTGGGTGGCGACCACTTTGCGGGGGGGGTGTCAAATGACCCTTTTACAGTTGGGGCCCTATTCATAACTACAGCAAAATTAAAGTTGCGAAGAAGCAATGAAAATAATTTTATGATTGGGGGTTCATCACTACATGAGGAAATGTATGCAATGGTCATGGCATTAGCATATTTGAGAACCACTGCCCTAGAGGAAGATACAAATCTTGGTAGAGTAGAGGGGCAGCAAAAGAGAGGCAGCACTCCAAAAGTTGGATTAGTACAATGGCTGATACAATGAGCACAAGCAAAATCACCACTGTGAGGATCGCACAAGATGGGGCTGGGTTTCATTATATTGTGCATACAGTTGCTATGAGCCAGCACACACTCAAAGGCACCAAACAAAAACAACAGGACTGTGCTTCAATGAATATGCGGAAGTAGACCTTAAGAGAAACTCCTATTCGTATAGACCATTGGTTCTCCAACTGTTTCTCGAGACGCCTTTGAGGAGACTAACGAACCTTTCACATGGGTGGCCTGATCCATAACAGAAGCAAAATTACAATTATGATGTAGCAATGCAAATATTTTATGGTTGGATGTCACCACTGCACGAGGAATGGTGTGAAGTGGTTGTGGCATTTGGAAAGTTGAGAACCACTGCTCTAGAGGAAGACACATATCTTGGTACAGAAGGGCAGGAAAAGAGAGGCAGTGCCCAACAAGATAGATTAGCACAGTGGCTGCAAAAATGAGTGTCAGCAAAAGAACCACTGTATGGAAGGCACAGGGCGGGAAAGCATTTCATTACATGGTGCATAGAGTTGGCATGAGCCTAAACCCATTCGAAGGCACCAAACAACAGGATTTGTGCCTCTAACAATATGCTGAAGAAGACTTTAAAAGAAACTCTTAGTGTAGAGTAACAGTTCTCTAACTGTGGGTCACATGGGTGACCTGATTCATAACAATAGCAAATTTATAGTTTTGGAGTAACAAGGAAAATAATTTTATGATTGGGGGGGGGTCACTAGTACATCAGGAATGGTGTGAAAGAGTCATGACATTAGGAAGGTTAAGAACCACTGCCCTAGAGGGAGACATAGATCTGGGTACAGTAGAAGGGCAGCAAAAAGAGGCAGCCCACAGCACGATGGAATACAACAGTGGCTGCAACAATCCGCGCAAGCAAAAGAACCACTGGGAGGATGGCGCAGGACAGGACACCTTTCCATCATATTGTGTTTAGAGTTTCTAGGCGTCGAAAGCTACACAAGAGAATCTAACAATAACTATAGGATTTGTGCTTCTGACAATAGGGTGAAGTAGATATTAAGGGAAACTCCTCTTAGTTTAGACCAGCGGTTTTTAACTTGTGGTTCGCGACCACTTTTGGCGATCGAATGACCCTTTCAAGGTGTGAAATGATTCATAACTGTAGGAAAATTACAGTTATGAAGTAACAATAATGTTATGATGGGGTCACCACTACATGAGGAACTGTATGAAAGGGTCATGGCATGAGGAAATTTCACAACCTCTGCCCTAGAGGAAGACAAAAGTCTTGGTACAGCAGAAAGGCCACAAAATAGAGGCAGCTACCCAAAAGTTGGATTAGCACAGTGGCTGCAACAATGAGCACAAGCAAAAGAACCACTGTGAGGATGGCATAGGATGGGAAAGCATTTCATTATATTGTGCATAGAGTTATTATGAGCCAAAACCCACTCGATGGTACCTAACACCAATAACAACAGAACTTGTGCATCTACCAGTATGCTGAATTCTATCTTAAGAGAATCTCCTCTTAGTTTAGACCAGGGGATCTTCACCTGTGTGTCGCGACCCCTTTGTGGGTATGGAATGAAAATTTCACAGGGGTGTCGTGACTCATAACAGTAACAAAATTACAGTTATGAAGCTGCAATGAAATCATTTTTATGGTTGGGGTGGTTCACCACCAAATGAGAATCGGTATGAAAATATCATGGCATTAGGAAAGTTGAGAACCACTGCTGTAGTGGAAGTCCCAAATCTTGGTATGAAAGGGCAGGAAAAGAGAGGCGGTCCCCAACAAGATGCATTAGCAAAGTGGCTGCAACAATGAGCGCAAGCAGAGAACCACTGTGAGGATGTCACAGGACAGGGCGGCATTTCATTATATTGTGCGTAGATTTGCTATGAGACATACCCACTCGACGGCACCTAACAACAACAACAAATGGACTTGAGCTTCTAACAGTATGGTGAAATAGACCTTAAGAGAAACTCCTCGAAATTTAGAGCAGCGGTTCTCACCATGTGGGTCGTGACCCCCTTTGGGGCTTAGATGAACCCTTTACAGGGTGGCACTATTCATAACTTGTAACAAAACGAGAGTTACGAAGTAGCAAAGAATATAATTTTATGATTGGGGGTCTACCACTACAAAGGAAACTGTATGAAAGTGCCGTGGATTTAGGAAAGTTGAGAAGCACTGTCCTAGAGGAAGACACAGATATTGATAGAGTAGACGGGGAGCAAAAGAGAGGCATCCCCTACAATTTGGAATAGCTCACTGGCTGCAACAATGAGCGCAAGCAAAGAACCACTGTGAGGAATGCACAGGACGGGGCAGCGTTTCAGTACATTGTACATAGAGTTGCTGTGAGCCAAAATCCACTCGACGGCACCTAACAACAGCAACAACAGGACTTGGGAGTCTAACAATATACTGAACTACATCTTGAAGAAACACCTCTTAGTTAAGAGCAGCGGTTCTCAACCTGTGGATCGGGACCTCTTTGGGGGTTGAGCTACCCATTCACAGGGGTCGGTATCTTCTTCATAGTAGCAAAATTACAGTTATGAAGTAGCAACGAAAATAATTTTATGAATTTATGTTCACCACAACATCAGGAACTTCATTATAGTGCCAAGGAATTAGGAAGGTTGAGAACCACTGGTTTAGAGCATACGAAATATGATGAAATACTGCATATTTTAACACACATGATGTTGGAAAGTAATGGAAATTGGGAGAGGACAGTAGTATCAAATTCCTATGAGTCAGAATTGCTCTATATCATAGAGTAGCTAAGACAATGAGAAGAAATGACAAAGTCAAAGAGCTGAAGAGAACATTCCATAGGACACGTGGCAACAGCTTTATGCTCTTGTTAGACCCTTGGGGCCTCCCTATCTTTTGTTGGCTTTCTTAAGCCCATCCCCATCACTGTGAATAGTCTTCATTAAACTCTCTTTAATTAAACCTTCTGCATGGTTTGTTTTCTGCTGGAACCTTCAGAGATATCATTTAATTTTCTTGATTGCAATTCATCTCTAGCATACAGAAATCTTTCAAGAGTTTGTTTTATGTTTTGTTTTCATCCACAATAGCATTTCCTTCCAGATTTGTTTGTTCTTGAAACATGATCAATAGTTCTTTCCTCTCCAATGAAACCCAAGTGATACGCTGCCTGACTGCCTATGAAGTTCATGTGTAGCCTACATGGAGATCCCAACCATTCCCTAGACAAGTGTTTCTCAACCTTCCGAATGCCATGATTCTTTCATACAGTTCCTCATGTTGTGTTTACCCCGATCATAAAAATTATTTCATTGCTAATTCATTACTGTAATTGTGCTACTGCGATGAACCAGGCAACCCCTGTGAAAGTGTCATTGGACCCCCAAAGGTGTCGTAACCCACTGGTTGAGATTCACTACCTTAGACCAACGTATGGCCCGAGGGCTGTATAGGGCCCCCCAAATAATCAATAGCTGCCAGCATCACACATCTCACCAACGAGAAGCATTTGGAGGCATCACCTTAGGAGTGAGTTCATTAAATATTTGACCTGTATGGCCCCATGAATGATGTTATAAATCACCACATGGTCCTTGGCAGAAAAACAGGTTTCCAGCTCCTGCTCCAGACCAAAGGTTCCCAAACTTATTCTGCCTACTGCCCTCTTCTCAGAAAAAGTAATTACTCAGTACCCCCCAGCAATGAAAGAATTTTGGACTATAGTCCACCATCCAGGATAAAATGTAGATATCTGCTTTGTAGATCTCTGGATTTTTCTGTGCCCAGTAGGTGGGTGGTGTTGCCCACTTTGGGAAACGAGACTCTAGGAAAATCAGGTGTGATTTCGCTCTCTCTGCAAGAATTTCAGTTGAGGAGCAAGATCTGTCTTGAAAGAAGTGTATCCAGAATTCTCCTTAGAGGCAAGGATGGCTAGACTTCATCTCACATCCTTGGGCATCAGGAGCTATGAGGAGGAACATCATGGAAAAGGCCATCATGCTTGGTAAAGGGGCGCCCAAAAGGGGAGGACCCTCACCAAGATGGATGGACACAGTTTCTACAACAACACACTAAAACATAACAATTGTGAGGCTGGCACAGGAGCAGGCAGTGTTTCTTTCGGTTGTATGTAGGGTCCCCATGAGTTGAAACCAACTTGACAGCATCCAACAAAACCAGATGTGGAGAAAGCATGGCCTGGTCTGTGTACAGTGGCCCCACCGAGGTTCCTCATCAGTTGTGTTTGAATGGGCCAGGTGCTCTCACAAACCTCCTCTTCAATAGACAACTTAGAATGTTTGCTTTCTGCCCAGGAACCATCCTGAAATTTAAAATGACCATTTGACACTGAGTTGATTGTGATTCATGGTGAGTCATAGGACTTTCAATCGGCATAACCTTTCAGAAACAGATGGCTAGGCTTTTCTTCCAAGGTATTTCTGGGTGCGCTTGAACCTCCTAAGTTTCTGTTAATGGCCAAGTGTTTTAACCATTTGTACTCTCCAGGGATGACTCACAGCTCTATTTATCCTTAAAACTGACATCTCTCCTCTCTTTGGAAAGCCATGGCAATTGTTCTGTTTCAGTAGATTTACCTTCTTTAAATATAGGAATGACATATACTTCTACCACCTCACAGAAAATGTCAGAAACTCGTAGCTCTCATTTAATAATGGCGTGGGTGATTACATATTGGGCTGCTAATCCCAAAGCCAACAGTTCAGAACCACCAGCCACTCTCAGGGAAAAACATGAAACTTTCCAATCCTATAAAGTTACAATCTCAAATACCCACAGGAGCAGTTGGACCCTGTCCTATAGGGTAGAACTCAGGTCATGGGGAGTCAGAGTGGATTCGATGGCAGTGAGTTTGGTTTGGTTTTTGGACTCCCCTCCTACCACAATAGCTCACAATTACTAAGTGCATGTTATGTACTAGTGTTCTAAGCATTGCATGTACATTCACTCATTTCATCCCACTGGTGGTGGTGGGGGTGAAGCATTAGAACTGCTAACCAGAAGGTCGGTGGTTCAAACCTACCAGCTGTTCTTCGGGATCAAGTTGGGGCTGTCTGAGCTCATAAAGATTTTCAGGGTCGGACGTCTACAGGGACAGTTATTACTTTATCCTGCTGAGTTGCTATGAGTCTGAATGAACTCAAGAGAAGTGGGGTTTTGATGACTTTTGCAACCCCTTTAAGAGAAGCGCTGGCGGGGCAATAGAGAAGCCCTTGACTATTTACCACTAGCTCAGCGAAACCCTCGGCAGCTTCCCATGAAAATGATACGTCAATTTGCTCCAGTATCAGTCACAGCCTATGGGAACGCCTATAGAATGGTTCCACTCTGTCCTCCAGGCTCACTATGAGTTGGAATTGAGTGACCCATTGGTAGTACATCAGCTTCCGTCTATAGGTGAGGACACGAATGCACAGAGAGGTGAAGCCATCTGGCCCAGGGGTAATCAGGTTATCCAAGGGGGAGCTGGAATTTAAATCCCAGCAGACCAGCCTCAGAGACTACAGGCTTAGCTCTACCGTCTTCTGATATCTGGACTAAGAGTGGTTGGATTTTGCCTCCTTTTCCCTACAAATCATCTCCACTGTCCCCTATCAAGCAAAATTAGCTTGAGCATTGAACAGGCACCCTCCAGCCCTGCCCGATTGCACACGCGCAGGTTAGAAAAGGATGGGGAGATCACTGGGCTGTTTTAGCTGCCACCTCTACTCCCACTGCGCCAACACACCCACAACGAAGTCAGAGAAAGAATTCTTGGCCTTGTAACCACTCCTCAGCCCTGACACCTTGGAGGGAGCCAAAGCCACTCTCTTGGACACCCACTCGACTGCTACCTGGGAACTTCCCTTGGAGCACTTGGGGACAAAGGAGAGGGAGCACGCCTTCAATGTAATTAACATCATGACAACTTGTTCCCGCCTTGGAGAATGACACCATTAGCTGCTTCAATTGTGCATGAAATGTAAATTACACGACTCAGGGGTATCACATCTGAGCAGCCATGATGCTAAGTGACGAGGCTCTCCATCGAGCAGCCCCTCCCCAAGCAGCAGGAACTAAGAAACCCAAGCCCCGAGGCCGACAGCTGAGACCGAGGTCCTATGGTCTTTGAGTGTGCCTGCTCCACAGAGCCCACAAGGGAGGATCTTTCCGGGTGGCCCTGCATGCCAGGCTGGGATGTTCCAGCCACCTGCTGTCATCACCCTGGACCTCCCACTTTCTCTAAAGGGAGTCGAACGCTGGACAGCACTCTTTTCTCTCTATCTCTCAGAAAATTAGGAAAAAGGGGTGGTGGCTGTGGTTGTGGTAATATCCTTCTTGCTAAGGAGTTTTAGGATTCTGTGGGTTAATCATCCCGCTACTAATCTCAAAGCCAGCAGTTCAAACCCACTAGCTGCTCTGAGAGGGAGAAAGATGAGGCCGTCTGACAATGGACAAATTTATAGTGTCAGAAACCCACAGAGGCAGATCCAAACTCGTCCCCCAGATTACTTCCACATCCATTCTGCCTCCCATTCATTACTCTGTCTGGCTCAAATTATTCCGTGTTCACTCCCTGGCCAGCTCTCCACATTTCCCTACCCCCTTTTACCACGAACTCTCTGGACACTACTCTAAATCAGCTTGAGACACTGGATCAGCCACACTTCTTTGTGGCCCATGAAAGAACTCTCCAAAACCTCATGTCACAAGCAGGTCCACTTGCTTTTAGAGAAGAGGCATAGGCGAAATTGTATGTGTCCACCTTGAGAGGGGCAAGCATCACCATGTACAATTAGTAGGTGACCACCAGTGTGTCACTTTTGTGGTCACTACACATCTACTTTGGGGACCCATTTGCCCCTCTCCTAGCAACCTGATCCCTGGTGCCATGGCTAGACTGGGATGGGAAATCCCTGTGCTCAACCAGGAAATTCCAGGTGGAATCAGAGTCACTGTCCCCTCTGCAGAGCCTCTGTGAGGACAGGGAGTTTGGAAACACAGCCTAAATCTGTGTAGGATAAATTTAAGAAATGATCACGCATTTACCCTAATGTCAACTGTACAAATCCCACAAACAACCTTCAAATGCCCTCCACTGAGCAGAGCCAATAGCAGGAAGAGCCAAAACCTACATATGGGTACAGGAGGACCTCTGGAAGGTCTCCCTGTGGGGGTCCGGGAAAGGGGGAGAGTGGAGATGAGGAGGCTCGGGGGCTAAGGCTCAGGCTGGGAAAGAGCCAGAGTTCCTAATTCGACTCTCTCTTTGTCTCTCTGCCTAACCACCCAACTCCCACCCAGTCCAGGAGATTCTTTGAACAGGGCCCACAGGGTCAGTGGTGAGAGCTGGCAGCTCCTGTTACTACCCTGACTTGGGAAACCTCCCTCATTCTGGAAATCCATATATTTTCTTGGACTTTGATCAAGACCCAGGTCAAGCCTCCCCTCCCCCTTTTCTCACAGAGGCACTTGGTCAGAATGGCAAATAGCCCTCAACTGTGCCATGCACTCCGCCTCTTCATTCCCTGTTCCCTTCGAACCATCTGCTGCAAAAAATCACAAAACAGCCCGATGGAGGGCAGGTCGGTGCTTCTTTTTCAGACTTCCCTCTCGTTCTTTCTCTGTTCGCATCATCATTCCAGGTACAGCAAACCCATTACTGTCCAGTCAATTCCAACTCATAGAGACCCTATGTAAGTTTTCCAACATTACTGGAACAGACAGCCTCATCGTTTTCCTTGAAGCAGCTGATGGTTTGAACTGTCAACTTTGAGCTAGCAGTTCAACATTTACATGACATCCCTTCAGAGTGGTGAGTCATAGTCTGCAGACACCGTGGGGAAGAATCATTCTTCTGCCTTATTTTCATAAGGTGGGATTCTAGGTAGGCAGGTGTGACGCAGGTGTAACTGGAAATCGACTTGATGGCAACAAACAACACTGATGTCATTGTTTCAGGACTTGGGAACTGAGACCTATGAGGCATGGAGCTAAGTAACAGCTACTTCAGGTTTGTTAGGCACTTCGTCGTTGAGCTCTGTTCTGGATACTGGGAATACAGCTAGAAGGAAGGTGGCATCTCTGTTCCTGGGCTTGAGAGATGAGAGGGGTTGGGAAACTTCCTGTCCTGTTAGTAGTGGGTGTAGACATTGTTTCTGCTGTTAGATGTCATTGAGTCAGTTCCAAGCCCTAGCCACCCTATGGATAATAGAATGAAACACCACCCTGTCCTGCACCATCCTCTCAATTGTTGTTATGTTTGAGCCCCTTGTTGCAGCCACTGTGTCAATCCATTGGCCGAAGTTCTTCCTCATTTTCACTGCCTCTCTGCTTCACCAAGCAGGACGTCCTTCCTCCTCCAGGGACTGGTCTCTCCCTAACAGTATGTCCAAGGTACGTGAGGGGAAGCCTCACCATCCTGGCTTCTAAGGAGTATTCTGGCTGTACTTCTAACCCACATTGTTTGTTCTTTGGCAGTTCATAGTACTTTCAATATTCTTCACCAGCCTCCCAATTCAAATGCATTGATTCTTCTCTGACCTTCCTTTTCAATGTCCAACTTTCACGTGCATAGAAGGCCACCGAAAATATGACTAAGATGGCTTTAGTCAGGTGCAACTTAATGTAACATTCTTGCTCTTAAACACTTTGAAGTACACTTTTGAAAGAGGTCTCTGGCGGCAGCACGCGGCCCCTTTAAGGGTGAGGAGGAGGGGCGCACAGGTGGAAGCCCATGGCGTCTTTAAGCATTGGCCTACTTGGCAGCAGCTGGAGCCTATTGAGAACATGACAGGAGGCCAGCCAGCAGTTCCTATAGAGGTCAAGGGCTCAGGAGCTGAGCGAGCCAAGCTCTGAAGGCTGTGAGCCAGCCTCGGAGCCGCACTGCCTCCATGGGCCATAATGACCTGATGCGCAAGGCCTAGGACACAATATAATGAAACGTTACCCCGTCTCGTGCCACCCTCACAGTGGTTATTTTGCTTGTTGTCATTGTTGCAGCCATGGGCTAATCCAACTTATGAGGGGCTCCCTCTCTTTTGCTGCCCCTCTACTGCCCTTTCATTCATTTCCTCAGGTAGTGATGAACCCCCAATCATAAAATTATTTTCATTGCTACTTCGTAACTTTAATTTTGCTACAGTTATGAATCAGGCCTCCACTGTGAAAGGGTCATTTGACCCCCCCCCCAAAGGGCTAGCGACCCACAGGTTGAGTACCACTGCTCTATAGTAAGAGGAGTTTCTCTTAGGATCTACAGTACCATATTGTGAAAAGCATGAGTCCTACAGTGATTGTTGTTAGGTGTTGCCCAGTGGGTTTCGACTCTCAGCAACTCTACGCACAAGATAATGAAACGCTGCCCCGTCCTGTGCCATCCTCACAGTGGTTTCTTGTCTGCACTCATTGTTGCAGCCACTGCGCTAATCTATCATTGGGGGTCTGCCTCTCATTTGCTGCCTTTCTGCTCTGCCAAGATTTCTGTCTTGCTCGAGGACAGTGGCTCTCAATCTTCCTATAATGCCACAGGCCTTTTATACCACTCCTCATGTAGTGGGTACAATCCCAGTCATAAATTTATCTTCATTGCTACTTCATAACTGTAATGAAGCTACTGCTATGAATTGGGCCACCCCTGTGCAAGGGTAGTTCATCACCCTAATGGAGTCGTGGCCCACAGGTTGAGAATCTCTGCTCTGCTCCAAACAATGAAGAATGTCTCTTAAGATATATTCAGCACATTGTTAGAAGCAAAAGTCCTGTTGTTATTGTATTTAGGTGCCTTCCAGTGGGTTTTGGCTCATAGCAACTCTATGCAAAATGTAACGAAACGCTCCCCCATCCTGTGCATTCCTCACAATGGTTCTTTGCTTGTGCTGGTTGTTTCAGCCACTGAGGTATACCAACTTGGAGGGGCTGCCTCTCCTTTGCTGCCCTTCTACTCTACCAACATTTGTGTCTTCCTCTCAGACAGTGGTTCTCAATCTTCCTAATTCCACGACCCTTTCATGCAGTTCCCAATAGAGTGGTGGACCCCCAGTCATACAAAATTTTCGCTGATATTTCATAACTGTAATATTGCTAATCTTATGAATCAGGCAACCCTTGTGAAAGGGTCATTCAACCCACTCACTCCCCAAAAGGGTTCGTGATTCATAGGTTGAGAAGCCTGCTCTAAACTAAGAGGAGTTTCTCTTAAGATCTACGTGAGCATATTGTTAGAAGCTCAAGTCTTTTTTGTGTTGCTGTTAGTTGCCATCGAGTGGGTTTTGACTCTCAGCAACTCTACGCACAATATAATGAAACGCTGCCCCGTCCTGTACCATCCTCACAGTGGTTTGTTGATGGCACTCATTGTTGCAGCCACTGAGCTATTCCATCTTGTAGGGTCTGCCTCTCACTTGCTGCCCTTCTGAAGTACCACGTTTTGTGTATTCCTCTTGGGCAGTGTTTCTGAACCTTCTTAATGGCATGGCTCTTTTATACAATTCTTAATGTTGTGCTGATCCTCCAACAGTAATTTTTTTTCATTGTTGCTCCATTACTGTGATTTCTCTACTGTTATGAATTGGGCAACACCTGTGAGAAGCTCGACTGAAACCCCTTAGGGGTCGCGACCCACAAGTTAAGAACCACTGCTCTAAATTTAGAGGAGTTTCTCTTAAGATCTAGTTCAGCATATTGTTAGAAGTACACGTCCTGTAGTTATTGTCGTTAAGTTCCGTCGAGTGGATTTTGACTCTTAGCAACTCTATGCACAATATAATGAAACGCTGCCCTGTCCTGTGCCACCCTCACCGTGCTTGTGTGCTTGGCCTCAGTGTTGCAGCCACTGTGCTAATGCAACTTGTTGGAGACTGCCGCTCTCTTCCTTCCCATCTGTACCAAATTTGTGTCTTGCCCTAGAGAAGTGGTTCTTAACCTTCCTAATGCCACTACCCTTTCATATCGATTCTCATTTAGTGGGGACCCACAACCATAAAATTATTTTCATTGGTACTTTGTCACTGTAATTTTAGTACAGTTATGAATCGGGCCACCCCTGTGAAAGGGTCATTCTACCCTCCCAAGGGGCGTGACCCACAGGTTGAGAACTGCTGCTCTAAAGTTAAAGGACTTTCTCTTAAGTCCTACTTCAACACATTGTTAGAAGCACAAGTCCTGTAGTTATTTTTGTTGAGTGCTGTTGAGTGGGTTTCTGGTCACAAGAACTCTATGCACAATATAATGAAATGCTGCCCAGTTCAATGCCATGCTCAGAGTTGTTCATTTGCTTGTGCTCATTGTTGCAGCCACTGGGCTAATCAATCTTGAAGGGGCTGCCTCTCCTTTGCTGCCCTTCTACTCTACCAAGAATTCTCTCTTCCTCTAGGGAAGTGGTTCTCAACCTTCCTAATGCCACGACTCTTTCATACCATTCCTCATGTAGTGGTGACTGCCAAATCATGAAATTATTTTCATTGCTACATCATAACTCTAATTTTTCCACTTTAATGAACGGCCCACTGCCGTGAAAGGGTCATTGGTCCCCCAAAAGGGGTCACAAGCCTCAGTTTCAGGACCGTTGCGCTAAACTAATAGGAGGTTCTCTTCAGGTCTACTTAGGTACATTGTTAGAAAAACAAGTCCTGTTTTTTTTCTTGTGGGTTTTGACTCATAGCAACTCTATGTCAATATGTTGAAACACTGTCCCGTCTTGTGCCATCCTTGCAGTGTTTCTTTGGCTTGTGTTTATTGTTGCAGCCACTGTGCTATCCCATCTATATTGGGGCTGAGTCTATTTTGTTGCCCTTCAACTGTATCAAGAATTGAGTCTTCCTCTTGGACAGTGGTTTTCAACATTCTTACTCACAACCCTTTCATCCAGTTCCTCATGTAGTCGTGACCAACCAACCATAAAATTATTTTTGTTGCTACATCATAGCTATAATTTTGCTACTGCTATAATTCAGGCCACCCCATGAAAGGGCTGTTTGACCCCCTAAGTAGACACGACCCACAGGTCGAGAGCCGCTGCTCTAAAAGAAAGGTGAGATTCTCTTAAGGTCTTCTTCAGCATATTGTTAGAAGCACAAGTCCTGTTGTTATTGTTGTTGGGTGCAGTCGAGTGGGTTTGGCTCATAGCCACTCTCTGCACAATATAATGAAACTCTGGGGGTCTTAAAGGCTTGAAGGTAAACAGGCTGAAATCAAGCTCGGAAGCAACAAAGCCCACAGAGAAGAAGCACACAAGCCTAAGTGAACACGAGGTGTTGAAGGGATCAGGTAGCAGACACCAAAGAACAAAAACCATTATTGTGTGATCACCTTCCCCACATAAACGCTAAACATGAATGTGTGCATAAGTAATTGTGGTGAAGAAGGCTGATGGTGCCCGGCTATCAAGCGATATAGCGTCCCGGGTCTTAAAGGCTTGAAAGTAAACAAGCAGGCCCAGAAGCAACAAAGCCCACATGGAAGCATCACACCAACATGTGTGATCATGAAGGGCTGAGGGGACCAGTTTTCAAGCAACAAAAGCGGGAGGTGGGATTATATCATCGTGAATGAGGGGAGTGCATGACGGGGGACCAATGCCCACCTGTAGACAACTGGACATCCCTTGCGGAGGGGTAGTGGGAAGGAGATGAGTCACTCAGGGTTCAGTGTAGCAATAATGAAACTCACAAACTTCCTCAAGTTATTAAACGCTTCCTCCCCCCACCTCTCATGATCCCAATTCTACCTTGCAAACCTGATTAGACCAGAAGATACACAGCGCTACAGATGGGAACTAGAAACACAGGGATTCCAGGACAGATGAACCCCCCATGACCAGCGATGAGAGTGGCGACACTGGGAGGGAAGTGGGTGTAGAAATGGGAAACCGATCACAAGGATCTACATATAACTTCGCCCCTGGGAGATGGGCAACAGAAAATTGGGTGAAGGGAGACGCCGCGCAGTGTAAGATAAGAGAAAATAATAATTTATAAATTATTAAGGGTTCAGGAAGGAAGAGGAGCAGGGTGAGAGGGGGAGAGGGGAAAGGGGAAATGAGCAGATTCCAGGAACCCAGGAGGAAAGCAAATTTTGAGGATGATGAAGGCAAGGAATGTATAAGTGTGCTTTACACAATTGGTGTATGTATGGATTGTGATGAGTTGTATGAGCCCCAATAAAATGATTTTAAAAAAGAAAAAGAAAGAAATGTCTATAAATGAATGAAGGCAACATATGCACAAAATGCCTGATTCAATCAATATGGATTGCAACAAAAGTTGTAAGAGTCTCCAATAAAAGATTTTTAATAAAAATGTATATATAATAAATATTTTCCTAACTTATATAAATGATTAATAAGAATAACATTAAGCAGCCTGTGTTTTCTATAGGAAAAAATAATGATAAAAGAACAAATGAGAGATTCAGCAGGAAGCAATGGATAGGAAAATATTATAAGGAAAGTTTTCTCTTATATGGAATGTACATTCTCTTACATGACAACAATCAGAATATGCCGTAAGAACCTCAGACCAAATACTAGAATAAAATAGAGGAAAACATTCTCAACCCATCAATAAAATGCTATATGCTTTCGATGATTTTCACAAAAGGTCAAATTCTTTAACAAAATATTTTGTTCATTCAAATTTTTAATTATGCATAAATTTATGTCTCCTTGCATTACATCTCATAAAAAGGCATAAGAATTGTTTTTGCTCTATCTAAAACTACATAGAAGATAGTGAAGGTGAAAAAATAGCTTTCGTGAATGTTGCTTTGAAATACAAATGGCATTGTCCTAAGAAATTATAATGATTTAATTTTTAAAAATCATTTTATTAGGGGCACATACAACTCTTATCACAATCCATACATACATCAGTTGTGTAAAGCACATCCGTACATTCATTGCCCTCATCATTCTCAAAACATTTGCTCTCCACTTAGAGCCCTGGCATCATGTCCTCATTTTTCTCCGCCCTCCCTGTTCCACCCTCACTCATGAACCCTTGATAATTTGTCAGATCTTACATATTTTGTATCCCTTCACCCACTTTTCCGTTGTCCATTCCCCAGGGAGGAAGTTATACGTAGATCCTTGTAACTGAGGTCTCAGAGCAGCTGGGTGTGATGCAGGGGAAGCTCTGGAAGCAGCTGCAGACACTGCGGGAGTTGGCAGCCCAACAGTGAGGGTCACTGCATCCGTGGGTACCAGAAAACTGGCTGGGTTTGCTTATTCCCCTAGATGCTACCCCTGCCTTGAAGAGAACCGTGACAGATGTCTATAGACATGTGTCAGGAAAAGATGAGTCCTTCACTGTTTCCTCTTCCCACAAACTTTTGAGGAGAGCCTGCAGGGCAGGGGCTCGGCTCCCTGGCTCCAGTCTCCTGCCCTTCCCCACAGACACACCCTCGCCAGCCCCAACTCCCCCTGCCCTGGGTTTGCTTCTTGAATCCAGAGGAGCAGCCTGGGCAAAGACCAGGAAGAACCTTGTCCTTCAGGCAGCCCCTTTGATTGGGTCCCTTGACCTGCAAAGTGTGGACACATGCACACTAACTGTTGGGGGTCTCAGGCTGTCACCACAGGGGCCAGGATCTGAAGAGGATCCTGGCACTGCAGGGCTTCCTGAGGGAAGCCAAGGACTTGCAGAGCTGGCTGAGCAGCCAGCAGCAGGTGGCCAGAGGAGAGAGGACTATGAGCACACCCTAGTGAGGAAGGGGCTAGGGGCAAGGAAGGTGCCCTGGAGCCGAATGAAGACGGGTAGTGGAGGGGGGCTGCATGCACAAGGGGCTGATGGGGAACATCAGTCTGGACTGAGGACAGCTGTGGCTTCCTATTCCCCTCTCTGCATAGAGGGGCAAGTTCTGTGGCTGTCCAGTCCTGCCCTGCCCAGTCACTGACTGAGGTGTCTCACAGCCCACCAGCCAGGGCCCCTGTGTTACCTCTCCTATCTTCTCAGCTCCTCTTAACTAAGTTTGCAATGTTTCGGCACCAAGTGAAGATGGGTGGCCACCAGGGGGCAGCCTGCCCCACTAGCGGAGAGCCTGCTGGAGTGGCGGCCCAGCACTGCCCCCAGGGCCCAGCAGTGGTGACAGGACCAACAGTGAGTACCAGCAGCCTGGAGCAGGGGTGAGTTTGGGGGGAGGTGCTGGGCATGGGATAAAGAGGCTTCCAGGAAGAACCTTGCTGTGCTGCGGCTCTGCAAACCACTGTCTCTAGAGAGAGCCCGAATTCAGGGAACCCAGGGCAGCCCCTGCTGTCTGCAGCCTGTGGAGGAGGCAAAGCTGGGTCGGTGGATCAGGGAGCCTGGTCACAAAGCCCACTTTGCAGGGTCACTTTCCCAAGCCACAGGCTCCCTGCACCTGCAGGGGCGTTCTGGGAAGAGTTGAGTTGGGCTGAGGATGTCCTGCAAAGCCCCAGGCTGACCCAGGTCACAGTACAAGCTACTGCGTTTCCAGGCCAAATGGAGCTTAGGCGAGATCCCGATTTGCCCATGATCCTAGCCCAGAGGCTGGCCCAGAGTCTAAGGGGCCCGGCATTTGCTGCGTGCAAGAACCATGGAGGGGTGCAGCTTCTACCTTTGAAGGGTGTGCAGTCTCCTCCAAACACACCGCATGCCTGGGTGGCACACAACGTGGCTACCTGCCGAGTGCCGGGCTTTAGAATGACCCCACCTGCTGACTCATGGGGATCCTCCAGAGGGTGTGCAAGTCAGTAAATCTTTCCAGGAGCAGGGAACCTCTTATTTCTCCCGAGGAGCAGTTAGTGGGACTGAACCAGGCAACAGCCCAACGCTTCCCAAGCAGGCCTCCTGGAGCATCGTTAGAGCAAGGGGTAAACTGCTAGTGATAATGGGCTCCTGGGAGGAGAGTTTGCAGAAAGGCCTGAAGCGCCGGGCAAGATCTCAGGACGGTGGCCCTCTGGGAGCTTAGGACAAGTTCTAAACCCAGCCAGGAAGCTGAAGGGCTGACCAGACAGAAGCTGAGGGGGAGGAATGAGCATGCTGGGATAACTGCTGACCCCCGCCTCGGGGCAGGGCTGCCTGGTTGGAGCTGTGGGAGCTGACTCAGGACAGACCCACCTGCTCTGAGACGCTGAGGCCACCCTCAAAGCTCCCAGCCAACTGTCTCACGTGCTCGTCCGTATCCAGGTGGGTGCCTGGGTGAGAGGGTAGCTTCTGCAAGTGCTGCTACCCCAGGCCCAGAATCCCACACTCAATGGCCGGGCACTTGGCCACCATGCTGTCTCAGGAGAAAGCCACAAGCCTCCCAGATGCTGTGTCCCACTGGGTGGAGGCCCCCCTGAGGAGACATGGATCGCACCAATGAATCACACAATCTGCCTCTGACACCTTGAGGCCTCCTCACCCCCCACTATCATCACCCCAGTGCCGCTTCCCACTCTGGGCTAGAGTGCATAGGTATTAGCAAGAGATAAAACTCACAACACATGGAACCCAGGAACAGGAATGGGAATAGAGATACCAAAAGGGTAGGGGGAAGGGGGGTCGAGGATGGGAGGAACGGGAACCGAAAGCAATGAATGACATATAACCACACACCCCTCCCAGGGAGAGGAGCAACAGAAACCAGAGGAAAAAAGAGACAATGGTCGATGTGAGATATGAAAATAATAACAATCTATAATCTATCAAAGAACCATGATTGGGGGAGGAGGAAAAAAAGAGGAGCTGATCCCAAGGGCTCAATAGAAAGTAAATTTCTAGAAAAGAATGATGGCAATATACGTATGACTATGTCAGATGCAATTGGTGTATGGATTGTAACAAGAGCTGTAAGAGCCACCAATAAAATAAATAAATTTAAATTTAAATTAAAAAAAACACTCCAAAAATCTCCATCTGCACAGTGAGGCAGTGAAGGGACAAGAGTCCCGAGTCCCTCGGCTCTCACACAAGGACACCAAAGGCTACCTCTAAGTGGGGGTCTGGCAAAGTTGTGGATGGGTGGGCAAAGCTATCAAACGGCCCATGAGGGACTTCATTTGCCCTTGAGAACTGGGTGGGAAGGAGGGGTGGCGGCAGAGCTGAGGGCGAGTAGACACTTGGTAAGGCTGTGGGATTGAGCGGCAGAGACATGGAGGTTTGGACATGAGTGGTGGTGGACTCAGGCAGCTGTGACGCTGCCTCGGTACCAGGTCCCCTCATCCCGTGCTCTCCCGTGCTCTCCCAGGCTCCAGGTGCAAGACTATGCCTCCTGGGCAGCCAGTGTGCAGTGAGATTTGCAGGTGGTGGAGGAGCCCCAAGACCCCGGCAGTGGAGCCCAAAGCCTCAGTGTCCACCAAGAGCTGCGGGCCAAGCTGGAGGCCCAGAAGGAGCTGCACCAGTGTGCCACCCAGCGGGGACAGCAGGTGCTCCAGGCTATAGGGCCGTCCGCCGTGGAGGTCGGCTCCCCTTTCTGGCCCTGCCCCAGCCCACTGGACCACCGCACACTGGCCCCACAGGGACAAGCACCTTTCTTTTCTATTTTTTTAATCATTTTATTGGGGGCTCGTGCAATTCTTATCACAATCCATACATACATGCATTGTGTCAAGAACATATGTACAGGCTCTTCCTCTAACTGTAGCTGCCTGAGGTGACCTGCTAAAATGGTTCGCTACTCATTTGACCCAGAAAACCCTACAAAATCCTGCAAATACAGAGGGTAGAATCTCCGGGTCCACTTCAAAAACACCCGTGAAACTGCCCAGGCCATCAAAGGCATGCACATCTGGAAAGCCACCAAATACTTGAAAGACGTCACTCTGCAGAAGCAGTGTGTGCCTTTCTGACGGGACAATGATGGTGTTGGTAGATGTGCCCAGGCCAAACAGTGGGTTGGGACCCAGAGTTGGTAGCCCAAAAAGAGTGCTGAATGTTTGGTTCACATGCTTAAAAATGCAGAAAGTCATGCTGAACTTAAGGGTTTAGATGTGGATTCTCAGGTCATCGAGCACATCCAGGTGAACAAAGCCCCCAAGATGCACCACCGGACTTACAGAGCTCTTGGCTAGATTAATCCACACAGGAGCTCCCCTGCCACATTGAAATGATCCTGACTGAGAAGGAACAAATCGTTCCCAAGCCAGAAGAGGAGGTTGCACTGAAGAAAAAGATTTCCCAGAAGAAACTAAAGAAGCAAAAACTCATGGCTTGGGAATAAATTAAGCTTAAATAATAAAAGGGTTTTTTTTTTTTAAAAAAGAACATATGAACATTTGTTGCCATCATCATTCTCAAAACATTTGCCTTCTACTTGAGCCCTTAATATCTGCTGTTCATTTTCCCCCTCCCACCCCACTCCCCCCTACCTCACGAAACCTTCTTTATTCATAAATTAATATTATTTTATCATATGTTGCACTGTCCAAAGTCTCCCCCTTCCTGTTTCTCTGCTTTCCCTCCCCCAGGAAGGAGGCTATTTGTAGATTCTTGTAATCAATTTCCCCTTTCCACCCCACATTCTCTCCAGCCTCCAGGCATCGCCACTCTCACCACTGGTCCTGAAGGAGTCATCTGTCCTGCGTTCCCTGTGTTTCCAGTTCCTATTTGTACCTATGTACACCCTCTTATCTAGCCAGATTTGTAAGGTAGAATTGGGATCATGAGAGTGGGGGGAGGAAGCATTTTAGAACTAGAGGAAAGTTATATGTTTCATCGTAGCTACCCTGCAACCTGACTGGCTCATATCCTCCCCACAACCCTTCAGTAAAGGGTGTCCGGTTGGCTACCAATGGGCTTTGAGTCTCCACTCTGCACTCACCCACATTTTCAATGATATGATTTTTTGTTCCTTGATTCTTGATACCTCATGATCCCTTCGACAGCTCGTGGTCACACAGGCTGGTGTGTTTCTTCCATGTGGGCTTTGTTGCTTCTGAACTAGGTGGCCACTTGTTTATCTTTGAGCCTTAAAGATCCCAGATGCTATATCTTTTGACAGCCAGGCACCATCAGCTTTCTTCACCACATTTGCTTATGCACACGTTTGTCTTCACTGATCGTATCAGGAAGGTGGGCACCCACTGATACGATTTTTAGTTCTTTGATGTCTGATAACTGGACCCTTCTACACCTCGTGATCAGCCAGGCTGGTGTTCTTCCTCCATGTGGGCTTTGATACTTGTCAGCAAGATGGCCGCTTATTTATCTTCAAGCCTTTAACACCCCAGACGCTATATCTTTTGATAGCCGGGCACCGTCAACTTCCTTCACCACATTTGCTTATGCACACATTTTTCTTCAGCAATCGTGTCGGGAAGGTGTGAATCCTGAAATGCCAATTTAATAGAACAACGTGCTCTAGCATTGAGTAAGTGCTTGAATGGAGGCCCAATGTCCATCTGCTGCCTTAGTACTAAACCTATAAATATATGCACACATATCTGTTTCCCTACACTCATATAAATATATTTACATATGTACATTTGTCTTTGGACCTCTATAAATACCCTTTGTCACCTAGTTCTCTCCTCTATTTCCTTTTACTTTCCTCTTGTCCCACTATCATGCTCAGCCTTCATTTGGGATTCAGTAATTTCTCTCGGTTACCTTGCCCTTGCTGAATCCCTACCAGACCACTCACACCCTCCTTGCTACTGATTTTGGATAACTTATTGCTCCCCTGTCCCTGGGTTGTTCAACACTACCCTTTTGCCCCCTTCTCTCCCACTCCCCTATTCCCGCGGAACTATTGGTCCCCTTGTTTTCTCCTCCAAACTATTCATGCAGTCTATCGTATCTAGATAGGTCTGTAGAGATAATAATATGCACCAAAAATCAAGTCATTGCAAGATAGGCAATGAGTGAGAACACAGCAATGACAACAAAAAGGAAACCAATTACCCATAGAAGAATAAATTAATTTTGGAAGGCAAATGCTTTGAAAATGATGAGGGCAAAGAATGTACAGATGTGCTTTATACAACTGATGTAAGTATGGATTGTGATAAGAGTTGTATGAGTCCCTAATAAAATGCTTTTTTAAAAATAAAATAAAAGAAAAAAATTTTAAAGAAAGAAAAACCTATACATAGATGAAGGTCTGATTTTTAATCTCTAGGTGTGTCCTTCAGTCAGGTCCAATGGGTACCATGCTTTGGCCCCAGAGTCTGTCCTTTGTACTACCTCAGGGGCTCCCTGCTCTGCTCCCACGGTTGCTCTGCCACACAATTTTAGTGGTTTGCCTCAGTGCCATAGGATCATTCTGGGCCAGTTTTAACCCTGAGTCTCCAGTGTTGTCACCCTTAGGGCCCTGGGTCATCAATGGACGGTGTGTCTCGTGGTGGGATAAGCCAAATTGTCCACTCTATCCATTGGCTGTTCAGAGCCGGGATATCGTCCTCCAGGCCTGATGGGCCAGGATGTGCTCCACTCTCTCTTCCTCCCCCTTCTTTGCTCCCATTTGCTCTGATCAAACATGCCCCTCTCTCCTAGATGCAGCTTCAGTGCTGTCCTCTGAAGTAAATTCTTCTGGGGGCAGGGGCAGTTTTCCACATAGCTGGTATGGGAGCCCAGCCCTCATGCCCCTCCACTGGCTCCCCACTCTCTGCGGGCACACTGCATTCATCTGGCACTGGCTTTATATCTGGTCCCTCTTTCCCTGTGGAAACACAAACAATACCCTTCCCTTGGGTGGGACAGTCAGGCACCTTTTCTCTGGAGCTTCCCTCAGCACCACCTTCGGTTGTGTCCATGCCCATGCCCAGATCCAGGAAAGGCTATGCGCCATGCAGGATCCTTGGGTGCAGTTCTTTCAGGCCTGGGTTCGGAAGCAAGGGAGACGGTAGGCCATGCACCACAAGCAGCTCTTCCTCAGACAGTGTGGCATCTGGACAAGATCCTGCAGCCCAGGAGACAGCTCCCCTCACCACACACAGACACACTGACCCCAGGACCTCCAGTCCTCCTGTAGTACCACCCCAATCTCCCTTGCTTCCTGGATCACTGGCTGCTATTCTGATACGGAGCTAGATAGTGTGTCTTCCCAAGTGGCCAAGGGGACACCTGAGCCTCAGGTCACTCAGGGCCATCTCCTCCCCAAACCTGGCCCCGGCCAGCCAAGCCCTACGCGGTTTGTTGGAAATTGATGGGGCTCCTCCCCACCTCGTCAGAAGTTGGGATGTTCCTAACAGCCCCCAGGTTGGAGTGCTATTCTTCCTCAGGTTCCTTCCCCTCCTGCTCAGCACCTACCTCCCCACCCCCAGCCGTAGGCCCCTTGATGCACCCCCAGAGAGCCCAGGCTGTAAACCAAGGTTCTGGCAGATGTTGCTGTCTAGGGTTCCTTTTGAACCACCATCTGTGCCCCCGATCCCCCCCCCACCTCTGTGTCACCTCCATGGCTGCCCAAGGTCTCCCAGGAAGCCAGTGCCCTGGAGGGCTCTGTGGAAGAGGTGGAGCGGCTGATCCAGAAGCATGGCACCTTCCAGAGGTGCTAAGCACACAGGACATGGAGGTGATGGCCGGGACGGTCATGGGCATGACCCTGATAAGGCCGGGGTATCCAGACTATTGGGGGCACACGGGTGAGGTATGTATGCACACCGAACCTGTGCTGGTTGGTGAGGGATTACCAAGGAGCCATAGGCTCCAATCCAGGGCTGGTGACCAAGCCGAGGTGCCCATGCACCCAGAAGCGCATGGGGATGGGTTAGGCCACACTCTGGGGACCACAGAGGGCATTTGGATCTGCCCATATCACATGGCCCCTGCTTCCTTCTGCCCAGGAGCCTGGCCAACCCTCAACTGCAGAGCTGAGGGGAGGCCTCCGGGACTTATTGTGAGGGCTATGGGCTATGAGCCAGCCCCAGCAGGAGTACACTCAGTACTCAGGGCTGGGTCCACCTCCCACCCACCTCTACACAGGAGGCTGCGCTGAGAGAGCAGGCCAGGGTGCTGCCAGGCCCCTGGGTTCAGGGTCTGCTGGGGACGAAAGGAGAGTGGCCGGCTTCATTGGAAGCCCTGGTAGAAGGTCAGCTACACAAGCTTCACACCTCTCTGATTACTGCTGGCTTTCTCAGGGCTGCTAGCCAGGTCAGAGGGCACCCCACCTGAACCCCATTTTACCTTTACAAGTGACCTTCAGCCCCACTAGGGGCCAAGGGGCGGCCTGCGGTGGAACAGGATGTGGAGAGTTTAATGGCTTTTCCTGGGGCAAAGCTAGGACTGGAGCCCAGGACTCTTGATTCTCAGACCCGTGTGGACACCTGTCATCCTGATGGGCAGAGTAGACAGGGCCCCAAGAGTGGGTGAGGGGCACCCTCCACATGAGAACCCACCCATGGCCCCTGCCCAGCCACTTCCTAGATCTGAAGACTGATGGGCCTGGGCCCTGTCATCTTGGGTGAAAGAAAAATTATTGTGCTGTCCCTGAGACTGGTCAGCATTTCACTCCTTGGCACAGCCCGAGGGGTAGACGGGGTCACCGCTTGGGGCCAAGGCAATATGAACATCAGGGCACTTATGTCCCCATCATCACACAGGACAGCGACTGGATCCAGGGGTGGGGCCAGCAGCTGGAATAGCCTGTCCCCCTTGGGGACCAAAAAGAGAAGCTGATGCGGTTTCAGAAAACCTGGCCTATGAGACAGAGACCCCAAGGAAGGGAGGCAGGAAGGGAATTGACAGGAAGGCCTGGGACCCCTACTAGGTACTGGTTTTCCATCCAGCAGCCTTGTCCCCAACACCCGCAGTGTCACTGTGCAGACACTAATCAGACTCTGTCACCTGCCCGAGGCCAAGGCCAAGACAAGCCAGGAAGAAAGGATCGAAGAGAACCCTGGGCAGAAGGGCAGAGGCCAAGCCTGTAATGTGCCCGTCCTCCACAGGGTGCCCTTGCTAGAGTCCTGGACCTTGGGAAGGATCGGGAGAGCATGGAGAGGCTGCTGCACAGACACGAGGCCTTGGAGCAGGAAATGGGCCTCCTCCAAGTTCAGGGGCAGGTATGCCACTGGATCTAACATTGGGGCCAGGCCAGGGGACCTCTTCTGTGGGACCCTGCAGAGGAAGAGCTGAGCCAGTACACTCCCATGCCAGGGGCCTCTTGAGCACAACCTTATCCCCTTCCGCAGCCTCCGGACATCCCCCATATCACGAAGCAGAAGGCAGCCCTCCTCTGCCAGAAAAGCCTGGGGTCAGCCCGCAGCCTCGGCCACAGGTGCCAACAGTTTATGGACAGCTGGCAACAGCTCCAGAGCAGAGCCCAGAAGTGGTATGGACACCCTTTGGGTCCATTTCTTCACTCCTGCCCCCCTTCAGCAATCAAGTCCCATGCATCTCCTTGACTCCTTGTTTTAGGGTACAAAAGAGACCTTCAGCACAAAAAATGTAAAGAAAACATCGATCAAGTCTTAAAAGAGACCACGACCACACAATGACCCAGACATCATACGTGAAACAAATCCAGGGAGACTCATATATGTGTAAGAAAGAGGTCTACTGGCGATATCTAAAACAGATGGAAATAGAGTTACCATATGACCCAGCAACCCCCGCACCCTTACTGGGCAAGAAACAAACCAAGATCAGACATCTGTGCTCCAATGTTCACTGTGGCATAGTTCACAATTGCAAGGAATTGGAAACAACCCAAATTTCCATCACCTGACAATTGGATTAAAAAGCTGGGGTACCTCTACCAGCGGGGATCAACGATGTAATGTCACACCGGAAGTTCTCGGCGCCCCAGCATGGGTCTCTGGGCTTCCTGCCTCGGAAGCGCAGCAGCCGGCACAGCGGGAAGGTGAAGAGCTTCCCCAAGGATGACGCCTCCAAGCTGGTCCACCTGACGGCCTTCCTGAGCTACAAGGCCGTCATGTCCCACATGACAGGCCAGGCTCCAAGGTGAACAAGAAGGAAGTGGTGGAGGCCGTGACCATCATGGAGACCCCTCCCAAGGTGGTGGTGGGCATCGTGGGCTATGTGGAGACACCTCGCGGCCTCCGGACCTTCAAGACGGTCTTTGCGGAACACATCAGTGACGACGAGTGCAAGCGGCGGTTCTACAAGACCTGGCACTAGTCGAAGAAGAAGGCTTTCACCAAGTACTGCAAGAAGTGGCAGGATGACAAGGGTAAGAAGCAGCTTGAGAAAGACTTTAGTAGCATGAAGAAGTCCTGCCCGGTCATGCGCGCCATCACCCACACCCAGACGCGCCTGCTCCCCCTGTGCCAGGAGAAGGCGCACCTGACGGAGATGCAGGTGAACGGGGGCTCCGTGGCTGAGAAGCTGGACTGGGCCCGAGAGAAGCTGGTGCCAGTGAACCAGGTGTTCGCGCAGGATGAAATGGTCGACATCACGGTGGTGACCAAGGGCAAAGGCTACAAAGAGGTCACCAGTTGTTGGCACACCAAGAAGCTGCCCCGAAAGACCCACCGAGGGTTGCGCAAGGTGGCTTGTATCGGGGCCTGGCATCCCGCCCGTGTGGCCTTCTCGATGGCCCGCGCTGGCCAGAAAGGCTACCACCACTGCACAGAGATCAACAAGAAGATCTATAAGATTGGCCAGGGCTACCTCATCAAGGACGAAAAGCTTATCAAGAACAACGCCTCCACCGACTACGATCTCTCTGACAAGAGCATCAACCCCCTGGGCGACTTTGTCCACTACGGGGAAGTGATCAATGACTTTGTCATGCTGAAGGGCGGCATGGTGGGCACCAAGAAGCGAGTGCTCACTCTGCACAAGTCCCTGCTGGTGCAGACCAAGCGCTGTGCCCTGGAGAAGATCGACCTCAAGTTCATCGACACCACCTCCAAGTTGGGCCATGGCCGTTTCCCGACCGTGGAAGAGAAAAAAGCTTTCATGGGACCACTCAAGGAAGACCGGATTGCCAAGGAGGAAGGCGCATAACAGATGGTACAGCTGGTAGGATCAGAATAAAGACTTCTTTTTCAGTGGGGGCAAAAAAACTGTGGTACATACATACAATGGAGTACTACGCATCGCTAAAAAGCAGTGATGAATGTATTTAGCACATCACTGCATGGGAAGAACTGGAGGAAAGCATGCTAAGCGAAGTAAACCAAGCACAAAAGGACAAGTACACACTGTGTCCACGGAGGTAAGCTTTAAAAAAATGCAAAAGGGACATAGGGGAAAAGCTACTGTATGAACATTCCTGGGGTGAGGACCAGGTAATATGGCAGGGACCAGACCAAATTCAGGGATACACATGGTAGACAGATAAAAAGAGGCGGGGAAAGGAAAAGTAATAATAATAATAAATAAATGGGTAGCGGGGTCACAGGGCACTAACCCGCCCAAGGGTGCCACCGTGAACCCCCTATATCTCCGATCTGCCTGCCTCTGTGCCTTTGCCTGTGCTCACCCTTTCTCTACTTGGCTCGGTCCTACACCTGTTCTTTTGTGTCTGGCTTATGTCATTACCAGCAGCCCTGCTGGCATAGTAGTTACGAATTGGACTGTGATCTGTAAGACCTGCAGTTCAAGTCCACCAGCTGCGCCTTGTGAGAAAGATGAAGCTTTCTATGTCTGTAAAAGAGTTACCATCCCCGGAACCCGTGGGGGCAGTTCCACTCTGCCCTTTAGGGTTACCATGAGTCAGAGTTGACTGGATGGCAGTGAGTTGGGAATTTTATTTATTTCATTCCCAGCATGTCTTTTCAAGTTTCAATTGTGACCTGACATTTATCCCCCTATTTTAATGAAAGGACACCACTCTGTTCTAGAACTCGAACTCACTGACTTGGTCCATCCATCTGTCCACGGACTCAAAGGCGGCTTCCACCTTTGGCTGTCATAACTATAATGCAGTGATGTCCATAATTTAAAAGAAAGCGTTTTGACATGATGTTTTTAGGGGACACAGTAAGACCAGAGCATTTGTCCTTGCCGGTGAAGGGACTGGAGGTCAATCCTTTTTTTTCCTTCTTTTTAAGTGTCTCTCTTACCATCTACAAAAGATGGGCCCCACTCCGGACTGTATATGGTTTCTCTCCTTGAAGCAATATAATCCATTGTTGTGCCCATTACATAGAAGGGGGAACGAAGCTTACAAGCTAGTGCCCAGAACCAACAGCCACAAGGCTGGTGGCTGGAGGAGGTCTGTGTGCCCACTGTGGCTGCAGGAGGGACAGAGGGGCCTGCAGAGGGGCCACTGGGCTGAGAGACCTTCCAGGCGAGGCTACAGGAACTGCAGCAGCTCTGGGGCGAGCTGAGGGCCAACTGTAGGAGGAAAGAGCTACCGCTCCAGGAGGCCTAAAGGTGGGACTGTGCACGCCCTGGGCCAGGTTGGATGGGACCCCAGGTTACCCAGTGCCCACTGCTCACCCCACGTCCTGCCCCAGGCCCTGCATACGGGGGAGCATCTGGGAGCTGGAGAGCTGGCTGCATCCTGTGGAGGGGGAGCTGCGATTCCCTGGCAGTGGTTAGGACTGTCCTGGGGTGGATGAACTCCAACTGGGGGCAAACAAGACTCGTTTCAAACACCAGCTCTGTCTCCTCTAAGGGCCCGTGTACAACTGCGACAACACAACTTTGGGTCCTGCTGGGTCCCCATTAGCATCTGGGAGGAAGGTATTTATTACAGGGAATCCTACCTTTGTCACTTGGTGTTAATTGCAGACTCACTGGGTGACGGATTGTATCTGACACGCACCACGTTTGCCGCAGCAAACACCAATACTTTGTCAAACTCCGTTTGGTATTGCTCCATCCCTCCATTATTCTCCCTAATGACAAAAATAATTAACACATTCATAGAAAAGCACAGGATGAGGATAGCTTTAATTTATGCATCTAGTTCAGGGTAATCCCTCTTATCAATATATGACAATCTAATGAGGCTTAATTAAAAAGTAGCAGTGAAGCAATTTAGGAAACTGAGGGATTGTCACGAGTCCTGGTTGTGACAGCATGTTTTGTGCACCATGGAAAATAACAGATTTGTCTTCTGTGGTATCTCATATCCATCATCCCCAAACTACCTGCTCTTAGGGGTAGAGAGAGCGAGCCTGTCTTTGAAAAAAGTGCCTGGGTTTGGTAGATGCTCACAGGATGGCAGGTGTAATGTATTATGAGAACTTAACAAGGCTCTGAGAAGATGGCTATTGGAAGGTCTGGGTGGAGGGCAAGGTCATGGCCCTGAAGGATTCAGGATCCAGAAGTCAAGTCAGAACTGGATGCCAGAGACTTTCTCAATCCAGCCCTCTTTGCCCCCCCCTAAGGCCAATACATTTCTAAGGGTTATGGATTCTACTTCAGAATCTTTCTCAA
Source organism: Tenrec ecaudatus (assembly GCF_050624435.1). Classification (NCBI taxonomy): domain Eukaryota; kingdom Metazoa; phylum Chordata; class Mammalia; order Afrosoricida; family Tenrecidae; genus Tenrec; species Tenrec ecaudatus. The sequence continues at coordinate 292,099,978 of NC_134530.1, forward strand.
ACCCAGGGCCCTCTTCACCATTATTGTCTAGACCTGGTCACCTCTTGCCTTATAAATAAAAATATGGGTTTATTGTAAGTCTGGGTCTGTTAGGTTTCTCGGGTGGGAAATGTCTCAGTCCTTGGCTACACACTGGAAAGAAATTCACACCAAAGCCTGGTTGGTAATCCGAGTGGGTTTATATACATGAGAGAAGAAGGTTTCGGCGTTACACTAAACTGAACACGGGCACCCTCATGACACTGCACACCCAACCTTGCTGAGTGGAAGGCAGAGAAGCAGCTGAAGGGAAGGGGAGGTGTTCTCCAGATTCCAGCCTTTTAAGGGCTTTCAGCTGGGAGCCGTCAATTAAGCTCTCCTAGCTTGGGCTTAGCCCCTATTGGCTTCCAACCTCCCGTAGGGGGCCCCCTAAGCATGGAGAGGAACAACCCCTTGTCTTGCTACCTAACCGGTCTACATTCCTGCATGGCTACATTGAGATGGAACTAGCCCCTTTAGACAGCCTGTGTGGGTCACCAGGAGACACGGGCCCCAGTGTTACCTATGACCACCTTAAACCTTAAACTACTGTTGGAGTTTATATTACCTGTGTGGTTCTGTGGGCATGGGACGTTTCCATGCCAGAGACCTGAAGTTACACAAATAGGCATCCAGAACAGAACTCATACAGGCTCTAATAAGATGCTCAGATGCTTCTAGCTAGGATGAGAATTTAACGAAGTGTGTGAGCAGTTCAGATCTTGTAAGGGAGAACAGGTCAGTAGGGTATCCAGAGAAGAGAACAAAGCCAGGGGAAAGGGAGGGGCCCACAGACATCTGTGCTCTGTGTTTGGCCACAAGACAGGAAACCGGGTCTCCTTGCCAAAGAAAGCAGAACAACAAGTCCCTCAGATCTACGACATTTTTAAACATGACCTATACAACACTCGGCTCTGGGAGGCACCTTGGAAAACCATAAGAGCCCTAAAAGAGGGGCAAGGAGGAAGCCCAAGTCTTTGATTTTCCCTGCTGTGATTTCAGTGTTGAAATGTCTGTGCACAGAGCCTTTGAAATTTCAGAATCAGAGAGTGGATTCACAAGCCAAGCTCCTGCTTTATTCTTCAATGCATTTTGGCCCAGCTTCTCCTTGGTGAGACATGTAACAGAAATTCTGGACTTAGGAGCCACTTGGTCCTTGGACACTAGGATATTTCAGTGGAATCTGAAACAGGGCTCTAACCACCAGCTGGACTGGCCTAGGAAGCCCAAGTATTCAGTCTCCCAAATACCAACCTCCCGTTGCTCTTCATCTGCCTCCACCTTGTTCAGCTTTAGTGTTGTCCGTGGAAGCGTTTGGCACCCATCTGATGCTTCGGAACCCAGAAAGGAGGAAAGGTAAAACTGGGATTCAAATGAAACAGACTTAAGCAGGACCATAGCCAAGATGTGCACAGGGCTCCTCGCAGCATTTGTCACCTTCATTTCCCTCTTCGGACTCAGACGTGGCAAGGTTCAGAAACAAGCTTTACCAGAAAGAACAGCTGTGAACCCAGCCTGCTTCCAAGTGAGAAAAAGCCCTTTACACATGAGTTCCTGAGGTCAGCCCAGCCCTGTGCGTCCCCACCACTCCCAGAGTCCCCGGCTCTCTGGCGAAGCATTAAAGCAAGTGGAAGCAGAGATTTGCTCAGAATAAAAAATCATTTTTCACAATAGCACGGCACGTTCTGGATGGCAATCACGGCTGCACAAATCATATCCGTCCTCCAGCCAAAATGTTGGCGCCTCAATGACCACGCACATACATTGTGTGGCGAGACTCAGAGCCTATTCCATTTGTGGTCAATTGTTTCCTCCCTCTCCATACTTTGCACTTAGAAGACATGCTCTCTGGAGGTGGTTGAGGCTTGTCTTGTCAACAATAATCATCTCCTATGCCTTCCTTTACAGTCACTAATTTGATGTGTTCACTCAAAGAAATGCCAATAATATGAGGTTTCAGAGGAGAGCTCCTAGAGCTCCCCCAGACAACAAGGAGGCCGAGTGTCACCGTCATTATCCTGAGCTGGGAGGGGGCACTAGTGTTCCAGAAGCTGGGAATCTGTCACTGCCTGCCCACCGCACAGACAGAGCAGGTGCTGGTTATAATTGCTTCTAGACGTCCTGCCATGCTGAGTTGAAAGTCAAACCCGTAAACGCTGCCTGACTACAAGAAAACTGGAGTACACCGAAATTTCTGCATCATTGCTGGGTGAAAATATACTGAGTGGAGTTGGATGAGATGGCAGCAAGTGCCTAAGGAGGGGATGCTGTGGGAACACCAACAAGATGACTGTCAGTAGCCGTTTACTCCTCTCGTCTACTTCCCGCCCCCCTATCTTTCAGGACCAAAAGACATGACAAATATGTAAGGAAACAAATTTGTTCATTTTTAGAGGAGTATCCCACCCCACCCCACCCCACCGCACCCCCATCCACCTCTGGCCTCCTTTGAGCAGGTCAGTAGAACTTTTTTTTTTTTTAACCTGGCTTCTACTATGGCAATTTCCGGAGTTGCTATGTGGCTGTGTTTAAAAGTCGTCTTTGGGATCCAGAGCACAATCGTTGTCACAAAGGCATTCTCCCAGTCCCAAATAGCAAAGCGACCTCATTTCAGAAGGTTGTTCTTGTTTCTGTAGACCCAGAAAGGAGTTCAAGCTGTTGATCTTGACCATGGTTGTGGGGTCAGCCTCTCATGGGCACCTCATGGGAAGCGGAGCAAACTATGCCAGTCTGTGCTTTCACCAGGGCTGGAAGGGGAAGCCAACCATGGCGGGCCATAGGTCGATGTGTGGATGGAGATAATCAGGTCTTTCGTCCTTATTCTATTTCAGTCTGGAAACATCACTGAAGCCTGCTCAGTGTCATAGCGACACACAAACTTTCACTGACAGTCTGGGGCATATTGGCTGCAAATCGAACCCGGGTCTTCCCGGTGAAAGACGATGAGAGATCTACCACTGAAGCACCGTGGCCCTCACCTCAAACCAGGGCAGTCATTTCCCACAAATCAACCAGAGTTCAAACCAGACCACAATGCAGGATGACTGAGATTGCCACCAGAATCTGATACTGATGCAGAAAAATACCTAACTACCATTTTATTGACTCCCACTCATACCGGCCCAATAGGACAAAGAACTGCCCCTTTGGGGTTTTGAGACTTTAAATCCTTACAGTAGCGGTTCTCAACCTGTGGGTTGCGACCCCTCTGGGGATAAAATAACCCTTTCACAGGGGTCAACCAATTTATAACAATAGCAAAATTACAGTTATGAAGTAGCAATGAAAATAATTTTGTGGTTGCAGGTGTCCACAACATGAAATGTATTAAAGGGTGGGGGCATTATGAAGGTTGAGAACCACTGCCTTACAGAAATAGACAACCTCATATTTCTCCCACGGACGGGCTAGTCAGTTCAAACCCCCGACCTTGCGATTAGCAGCTTAATGCACAGTCCACTACACCACCTGGGCTCCTAATGCTATAATTAAAGATACTATTGTTAAATCTCTCCTGGGAGAGATATACCTCAGACCTTGGCTTCACGCGAGAAAGAATTCACTTCGAAGCCTGGATTGTGATCCAAGTGAGTTTTTTGAGAGAAGAAGTTTCAGGTTTACACAGGCACCTCAGGGCCCCTCACAGGGCACAGCCTACCTAGAAGCTGCTGGAGAGAAAGTCACTCAGTGGGCTCCGGGCACCTGCCTTTTTTCTTTTTTTAAAAATCGTTTTATTAGGGGCTCATACAACTCTTATCACAATCCATATATACATCAATTGTGTAAATCACATTTGTAAATTCATTGCCCTCGTTATTCTCAAAACATTTGCTCTCCACTTAAGCCCCTGGCATCAAGTCTTCATTTTTCCCCTCCCTCCCCGCTCTCCCATCCATCAAGAAACCTTGGTAATTTGTGAGTGGTGATACTGAGAGGGTTGTGGGAGGGTGGATTGGAAAGAGGGAACTGATTACAAGTATCTACATGTGACCTCCTCCCTGGGGGACGGACAACAGAAAAGTGGGCAAAGGGAGACATCGGAGCGGGCAAGATCCTGCCTTTTCAATTCCTCCATAGGGAGGCATGGTTGACGGTCATGGTCAACCCCAATGGCTGGATTGAATTCACCTGGCCCAGATGGGCCAATCCAGGTGTAATGCCCACGTAGGTGTACCACCCCTTCCTGGCCGGTACTTTGAACCTGAGCATATGTAATGGATGACCCAGTCCCTATGCTAAACCACCTAATAGTATTTGCAAGATGCCAAGCCCCGTTCTAAGCTTTTTGTGTATAATAATTCAATTATTCACTTAACAAGCCTATGTGTGGACACTATTCTGGCCTCATTTTCCAGATGAAAAATCAGTGGCACAGGACGATAAAGTCATGAGCCTAGGACCACACAGTGAGGAAGTGGGAAGGAGAGATTTGGACCCAGGCTGCAGAGCCCATGCCTTGGGTGCCTACAGCTGCCATGTAGGACACAGAAAAGCATGGAGCAGACTCGGCGTAAGACATTATGGAGTTGGGAGGACTGTAGCATGAATGTATGTGCTATGACTTCATGAGAGTAGCTGCTACTCAGATCCAGAAGAGAATACAAGCCTTTTGCAAAAATTATTTTTGCCAAGAGAGGGTGGAAAACTGCATCTTGTGCGAAATCCCCCCAACCTGCACATGTGCATAGCTATTTCAGAAGGTTCCAAACAATGTGTGCTGTGCGGCAAACCAAACTGAGCTCAGGGGGAGCTGGTCTGTGGGTTATGTTAGCCAGAAAGTGAGCAGTTTGAACTCACCAGCCACCACTCCAAGGGAGAAAGAGGAGGTTTTCTGCTCCCATGGACTTACAGTCTTCGAAGTGGCAGTGAGCACTTCCATGTGTCCTATGATTAGGATCGCGGAGGGTGAGGGTGGAGTTGGTTGAGACCTGTCTTCAGGGCATTTCCCAGAAGGGCTTCCTGCAGTGGCTCTGCCTTCAGAAATGTCTGATGACCTTGAGGGTAGCAAAGTCCTAAACACACTCGGGCAGTGGTTCTCAACCTTCCTAATACAGCTCCTCTTGTTGTGGTGATGCCCCCCTCCCCAAACCATTAAATGATTTTCTTGCTACTTCATCACTGTAATTTTGCTACAGTTATGAATTGGGTGAGCCCTGTGAAAGGGTCATATGACTCCCAAAGGGGTCGCAACCCACAGGTTGAGAACCACTGCACTAAGTGTTCCCCTCCCAGGCAGCCCTACCAGTGTCTGGTGTGCATAGTTCTGTGAGGTGAGAGAAATGGACTTAGTGTCTGCTTCTGGTGACAATTGATGTGGGTGGGCTTTCTCCCTATGTCAAATCCCTCTGGAGCCATTTGTCACCACAACAGAGGGAGCCATGCACAAAAAAGCAAGAAGAGGATGCAGCACAGCAGGACAGCAAGCAGAACAATGATTGAATAAGCACAATTCACTTCAATCATGAATCGGGTGCCCTTGAGATGTGAGGAAGACCCCAGTCTAGTGACATTAGATCAGGTTTAGGGATTGAGTGAAGGGACCCCTCTTGGCTCCTCTCAGCCCCTATTTTGCTTTCCCATTGACCCTGACCCTTGCATCGTGATTGGTCCTTATTCCAGCATGATGGTTGGTTTCATAACCACGGCATATGGGAATGTGTTAGTCGATAGGTTATACAGGCACAGCCTCTGGAATGGGTAAGTGAGGAGGCAATTTGGGCTCGCGCATGCAGACCTCTAGTTGTCCTTGACATGACTGGTAGAATGGATCATGTGAAGTGATTTGAGATCGGCGTTGAGATCTGATAGGTCATGCAGATTTCTAGCTGATCCTGGCAGTACCCTATTTAAGGAATCAGAATGTTGGGCGTTTAAGTCGTATTTGAGCTTAAATTTTGAGCAATAGGCTGTGGCTCACAGTGAGAGTCTATGTGGAGACCCTAAATCCATTTTGAGGGGCCACCGATTCAGCCGCCATTGAGTTCTTTCCTACTGCTGACTGGCAGTGGAAAGCTTGTCCCTCAGGCAGTGTGCTTGCGTCCACTCCCCGGGCCAGACTCAACGATATACGGTAGTGTGCACATCCCAATGAAGGTTCCGCTCATGCTCTCACAGGCCCTCCTGAAACTCCATGAATTGATCTGTCTTCAGTCACAATTTTGTGACAAAATTGTTTGTTTTCTATGTCTTATTTAAGTTTTCAGGAGCCCAGGTGGTAATGCTGAATAGTGTTGGACTATTAAGAGCAAGGTCACTGGTTCAAAGCCACTAGTCATTCCACAGGAAAAAGATGATGTTATTGCTTCCTGTAAAGGTAGCAACTTCAGGATCCCTACACAGAGTCACTATGAGTCAGAGTCAGCAGGACAGAATGGGTGTCACTTTATTTAAGTAACTGTGGCTGTGGGTCCTTCTGACACCATTGTGGCCTCATGCGGATGCTCTCCTTCATCCAGAACAGCAGTTTGTGCCTTTTTCTTGTGTAAAACTTAGCAAAGGAGTTCCTAATAAAATATAGTTGAATTGGGAGTCTTTTCCCACTAAAAACAATGTATATACAAAAATAGAACTGAGACTATGGTGCTAATAACCAGTTGGAGAGTTGAGAGAGCTGAACTCTCAATCCTGATAGAAACCCATTGTGACTGAGCACTTGCTCAAGGTCATCCACAGCCTATGAGGTTGAGCCTATATTTTGGGGAGTAATTGTGTACATAAAGTTAACAATTTATCTTTCTAAAGATTCTTTCTAAAACTTACTTTAAATAATAAGTTTTCCCTTGGGCTAGGTAAAGTTCAGGAGCTTTAACACCCTAGTATCCACCCCCTCTCAGCATTCATCATGTTAGGCCAGAGGAGGCAAATTACACCCACTACACAGGGAGCACTACTTCCAAAAGCACATTGCCTGTGCTGGGGCAGAGGGGAGGTACCCGGACCAGAATAGCTGACAGAGTGGAACCAGAGAGCTCAGGCCCCAGCTTCCCGAGGGAGCAGCTGTGATGGTTCACTTCTGGATGAATATATTTAAGCAAAGGCCAAGGGCATGACTTGGGCAGCACGAAAAGCAGATGTGCAGACGTTGTTCACTGCATTCCAGAAGTTCACACACTCTCCGGAGACTCCTTGGCTCAATGGCAGGAAGTCATTGGTGGCTACCACTTCAATCCCAAAAGGTCACTGCCGTCCAGTGGATTCCAACCACAGTGACCCTATATGGAGTGTTCAAGACTGTAAATCTTCATGGGAGCCAGGAGTCTCATTGTCCCCCTTGGGACAGGGAGCTAGCAGCCCGTTTTGCCACCAGGGCTCCTTCCTCTCTAATTCTGGATCCAGTCCCTCCGAATATCCTGCCCTGCCCTTGTCTATGCTTCTTAAATGCGTTCCACGCTGCTTATGTTAATCTGGGTGCATTCGAGAAACAAATCCACAGAAACACGTATGTATAAGAGAGTTGTATGTAAAGGGTGAGTGCACATCAAGAAAACATGCTCGCATGTGCTTATGCACCCGCTTTGTCTTCAGCGATCATGTCGGTGTAGGCTGGTGTGCTTTTTCCATGTGGGCTTTGTTGTTTCTTAGCTAGATGGCCCCCTGTTTATCTTCCAGCCTTTAAGACCCCAGACACTATATCCTTTGATAGCCGGACACCATGGTGCTTAACTACTACACCACCAGGGTTCATTAGCATGTGATTTATCTCCTGTCATTCACACTAGATACTCAAAATAGCAGGAGACCAGGTTTCTCCTTTGTGGCCACACCAGGTACTGACAGAAACAACAACAGAGACACAGTTAAAAATCTTGACTATCATTTGCATATTATATGCCAGGAATCCCTAGGAAGTGTCTTGGAATTGTTCTACTCAGGTTCAAATTTCACACACCCTCCCAGTTTCCATACTGACTCTGCCAAAACCATAGTAATTGATTTGCACTGCCTATCAACTTGGAGAAAACACCCTATGCCAGATATAGTAGTGGACAACTTGGTACCCAGAAAACCTGTTCAGTGTTTTAAGGGCGGCTCAGCAAACAAAATGGGCACAGTGATTAAGCATTCAGTTGCTAACACAACGGTCAACTCTGTAGTGCTTCTGAAAGAGAAGGATATGGTAGTTGACCCCCTAAAAGAGTTACAAACTTGGAAACCCTACGGATATTTGTATAGGGTCGCTATGTGTTCCAATTGAGATGATTGTCATAGGTTGGGTTTGGTTTAACCCGTCTTACTGAGGAGACTCCTTCTTTACACGCGATCAGTTACTTTAGAGGAAAAAGACATGCCTGTCCCAGAACAATCCAAGGACTGGTAAAGGCAACACCCACAAAGACACTCCCTCTGCCTGCCTAACTCTAAAATGCTGCCCATAAAACATTCTGCCTGGTAATATCTGGGCAGCACACTGGGGAGGTGCAGCAAATGTGTGTTGAATGTATGAGGTCATTTCATAGTTTGGCTGCACGATGAGGGTGTCTGTCATAAAGCCGATCTCTTTGACTCCACTTCTCACCAGAGATGAACACAATCTTCCCATTTTTTCTTGGCAATGTCCTTGTCAAATAAAATTTCCTTGAAGATCAGTAAATTGCCACAGAGCAAAAGATATGGGAAGAGGATCATCTTTCTCCTGGCTATGAAATAGAATGGCAAGCCCCTACCTTCAACACACACACACACGCACGCACCCACACACACGCGCGCACACACACCCCTGCCTTACAACTACATTCAGTTGATTAGCAAACAAAGCTCTACAACCCAACTATGTGTTTTTCTTCTCCAGAGGAATGACAGACTTATATAGCCTGCATTGTCTTTTTTTTAATGGAATTGCCCCAGTTCTCCTCACCTTTCCTTAGATAGTGCAGTGAACTATTAGATGACTGCAGGTATTGAAAACTAGTACTGATTTCCAGTTTGTGTCACCTTTGGCTTTGAGCACCCTCCACTTCTCTAGTAATCTTTCCATTGCTTTGGGGAAATTTTCTCTCTCTGAATTTATTATGTGTGGGGGGTAGGGTAATAATCAATGTGCCTATGGAGAACTACCCTTCATGACCTAAACTCATTAAGGGGCAGTGCCTGATGGAGCATCAGGTTGCAGGAAGGCTTATTAACAACCTGCATTATACAGATGACACAATTTTGCTGAAAATGAGAAGGACTTGATTCACTTGCTGATGAAGATGAAGGATTAACGCCTTCAGTTTGGATTATGACTCAAGGTAAAGAAAGCCCAGACCCTCACAACTGGACCTATTGATAACATCATGATAAATGGAGGAAAGTTCGAAATTGTCAAGGATTTTGTCTTGCTTGAATCCACAATCAATTCTCATGGAAGCAGCAGAGAAGAGAACAAATGATACATTTCACTAGTCAAATCTGCTACACGAGACCTCTTTAAAGTGTTGAAAAGCAAGAGATTACTTTGAGGACTGGGGCGGGTTGACCCAGGCCATGGTATTTTCAACTGTCTCATATTCATGTGAAAGTTGAACACTGAATAAGGAAGACCAAAGAAGAATAGATCTATTTGATTAATAGTGATGTAAAAGAGTAATGAATGTACCATGGACTGCCAAAAGAACAAACCAATCTAACTTGGATGAAGTACAGCCAGAATGTTCCTCAGGGCAAGGATAATGATTCTTCGCCTTAACTTTGACATGTTGTCCGGAGAGATCAGTCCCTGGAGCAGGACATCGCGTTCTGGAAAGTAGAGGGGCAATGAAAAAGAGGAAGGCCCTCAACAAATGGGATTGACACAGTGGCTGCAACAATGGGCTCAAACTTAAGAACAACTGTGAGAATGGTACAGTACCGGGCAGTGTATGATTATGTTGTATGTATGGTCACAATGAATCCAAACCCTCCCTATGACACTGAACAACAACAACAACCTGACTGAATCCTCTGGGAGGACTCTTGAATGTGAGAAAAATGGAACGAAGCCACAGGAAGGATTGGAGGATGTCTTAAGTTCCTGTCTTAATCTCCTTAACCAAAAATTATCCAACAACTCAGTAGCCTTAAAACACTTTTCCCCCTGCTTTGGAGCTTACAGGTTCAAATTTGGGGTGAGACTCTAGGTCAGGGTCCTTCTTTGTGGATACCAGAAAGTTCCTTGGCATTCCTCGCTATCTTTCTCCCCGTACTGTGTGTTACTGGGTCTATCCTGGCCTTTAACTCAGAAGTGTTTAGGTTTAGGCTCAAGCCTATTCTCATATGGCCTCATTTTTTTTAACATTTTATTAGGGACTCATACAACTCTTATCACAATCCATACATATACATACATCAATTGTATAAAGCACATCTGTACATTCTTTGCCCTAATCATTTTCTTTTTTTTTACATTTTATTAGGGGCTCATACAACTCTTATCACAATCCATACATATACATACATCAATTGTATAAAGAACATCTGCACATTCCCTGCCCCAATCATTCTCAAACAATTTGCTCTCCACTTAAGCCCTTTGCATCAGGTCCTCTTTTTTTTTCCCTCTCCCTCCCGGCTCCTCCTTCCTCATGTACCCTTGGTAATTTATACATTGTTATTTTGTCATATCTTGCCCTATACCGAGTCTCCCTCCCCCCCCCCTTCTCTGCTGTCCCTCTCCCAGGGAGGAGGTCACATGTGGATCCTCGTAATCAGTTCCCCCTTTCCAACCCACTCACCCTCCACTCTCCCAGCATCGCCCCTCTGACTGACCCATCTCCCCTTCTAAACCCCTCTATGAGGGGATCTCCAGTGGCCATGCGGCCTCATTTATATTACGAAAGAACTCCCTTCTTTTCAAACAGGATCATGTCCACCAAGGCTCAAATTTCTCACATATTTTTAGGGGGCTACAGATCAATCCATAATGGTTCTTTTGGGTAGCTGTAACAAATGGCTACCAATCGAGTGACTTAAACAGCAGGCATTTGTTCTCTCACTTTTCTGAAGGTCAAAGGGTTATAATTAAGGTGTGGGCAAGATTCATTCCTTCTGAGAGTTCTGAAGCAGAATCAAAGTAGCCTCTCTCTGCTTCTGGTCACTGCTGCTAATCCTTGATATTTCTTGGCTTATAGATGCACTGATCCAATCTCTGCCAGTGTCTTCACACGAGGTCTCTGTGTGCCCACTCCTCTTCTTATAAGAACACACCAATCAGTGCATGTAGCATCCATCTGAAATCTAAACCCAGAAAGATGGAGCTCTTGAAATCCTTAACTAAGCACATCTGCCAAGACCTCCTCTCCAAGTAAGGCCATAGCCTCAGGTTCCATGTGAACATGAATGGGTGTGTGTGAATGTGATTTAATGTACTACAGAGGGCACGCTTTGGCCTCAGGAGGAGTGTTTCGCCAGTACCTGCTTCACAGCCCTGAGATTGCCCAGGCATTTGCCACATTTTCTTGTCTTCCCACCATTTATCCACCATTAGGCCTTTTTCCCTAAGTTAGTCAAGCGTCAGTTTCTGTCACTTGTGATCATCACCCTCCCTCCCGCCCAGGTCACAAATTTAAACTGATACAGGCAGTTTCTTTAGTGAACACTATGTTATCCTGACTAGCAAGCATTGCTAAGGAGGGAGGATGAATCAGCGAGAACCCGCTTGCTTCATCTAGCTTCGGGGCAGTCCACAGAGGATTGATACCTGAGCCACTAACGAATTTTGCAACTGTCACAGAACAATGCAAATAAGTAAGATCCACATCTGTTGAACACCATCATGAGGTCAAACTGTGTTAAATAAATGCCTGTTTCAAGGAGTGAGTAAATCCTAAGGTAAGGAGTGACAGGGCTTTGTTGGCATAAACCCAGCAAGGCATTGTGGGTCGGATATTAATGAACTCATGCTCCTGGGCCTCACAGAGCCCCAGCTCAACTGCTTAAGCTTGTTGACAAACAAGCACTACCCGGAGAGAGCACTACCATTTTGATGAACAGGGTTGGTTGGGGATGATGCTTCCTAACTTGCATTTTAATACAAATTTGATGCTTCATCTGAGCAATGTGAAAGAGCATTCAGATAAAATAGAGGGACAAACATCAAGTGACCAGAGGATGAAACTTCTATCTAATCTGTGCCCACTGGAATTGCTTCGTGGGAAGGTATTTTTTGGTGGTGTGGGGTTGTTCCCCTACCCTGCTCCAAGCCTTCCTCCTCATGCCCACCCCCACCCCTGCATACATCCTACTGGGAGAATGTCTCTGAATAATGAAGTTTTAATAAATGAAGCTTTAATGAGCCTGGTAGTCTGCCTAAGACCCCTTCAAACTGTAGTCTTTCATTTGTATTCTTCCATCCTTTTTGAAGAAATGAACCTGATGGCAGGTAGTATGTTTCCTTTCCAGGATGAGCTGATAGAGCCTCTCGCTGCTGTAGTGGGAGGTGAAACATTAAAAGGCCCTCTGTGGCCATGAGATATGCCCACTCTCCAAGAGACACTGGGCAGGTTTGCTGAAGCGCCTCAGAATTGACTAATAGCCCTGGTCCACCCATCTTAACCAACCCAGTCTTCATTTGCACTGCATGCCCTCTCTGAGCTCCAACTGCATGCTTCATTTGAGGATGACAAAGCCTCTATTGTCTGAGAAGATGCGCATACATATGAACTAATCAATGCTCCCCCTGTCCCCGGGGAGTGTGAAATTCTCCCATCATGACCCACCAGCTTCCCTGGAAATTCCTGTCTTAACTCAGGCACTTAATATCAATGGTGTCTCTGCTTCCTTCCTTCTTGCACAGCCCCCAGGCATTAACTGTCATCCTTCCTCTCCCTAAAATATACTTTGAATCTATTCACTTCATGCCATCCCTACTGCCCCAAGGTGTGTCTTGCATTGACTATGAAACTAGATTCTGTATCCATTTTCCAGGGCTGTCAAAGCAAAGCATCGTAAATCAGGTGGCTTTTAAGAACAGTCCACCACCTGTCTATCATTTCGTGGTGCAGTGGTAGCTAGAGTGTTGCTGTGAAATTGGAAGCCGTGCCACCGATATGACAAACCCCAGAAGGGTTAGCAATGATGGGCAGGCTTCAGTGGAACCTCGAGCCCTGTGGTGCTCAACCTTCCTTTAATACAATTCCTCATGTTGTGGTGACCTCCAACCATAAAATCATTTTCCTTGCTACTTCATAATTGTAAATTTGCTACTGCCATGAATCGGGTGACTCATGTTAAAAGGTCGCTGGACCCCAAAAGGGGTCACAACCCACAGATTGAGAACCACTGCTCTAGCCTAAGGCAGACTAGGAAGAAAGACCTGGTTATCTACATCCAAATATTAACAAATGAAAGCCTTATGGGTCACAACAAAATATGGTCCTATAGAGTGCTGGAAGATGAGCCACTGACCTGCACACAACAGCTACAAAAATAGACTCAAACACACCAACAAAGGCCTGCTGAACTCCAAAGCCCTAACAAATCCACTGCCCTCAAGTCCATGCCAACTCATAGCGGCCCTATAGGACAGGGGCGATCTGTGTATTAGACTGGGTATGCTAGAGAAATTCGAGGGAGACTCATGTGTATGACAGAGAGTTAGTGGTTTTTAAAAATCATTTGCCTATTATTTAATCATTATATGAGGGATTCATACAACTCTTATCACAATCTATCCATCCATCCATTATAAAGCACATTTATACATTCATTGCCCTCATCATTGTCAAAACATTTGCTCTCCACATAAGCCCCTGCCACTTGCTCCTCATTTTTCTCCTCCATCCCCACACCCCTCTCCTTTGAATGCTTGATAATTTTATTGGGGACTCATACAACTCTTATCACAGTCATTCCATCCATCCATCCATCCATCCATCCATCCATCCATCCATCCATCCATCCATCCATCCACCCATTGTGTGTCAAGTACATTTGTACATGTGTTGCCCTCATCATTCTCAAAACATTTGCTTTCTACTTGAGCCCTTGGTATCAGCTCCTCATTTCCCCACTTCCATCCTCCCCCCCTCCCTCATAAATCCTTGATAATATATCAAATATTTTATCATCTCTTACACATCAAATATCTCACTTCCCCCACTTTTCTGTTGTCCGTCCCCCAGGGCAGAGGTTTTATGTAGATCCTTGTAATCGGTTCACCCTTTCTACCCCACCTTCCCTCCACCCTCCTGGTATTGCCACTCTCACCACTGGTCCTGAAGGGATCATCTGTCGTGGATTCCCTGTGTTTCCAGCTCCTGTCTGTAGCAGAGTACATGTTCTGGTCTAATTCTACCTTATAAATCCAGAGAGAGAGTTTTATATCAAACAGTAATTGTACATTAAACAAACGTCCCAGCCCAGTGCAGATCAAATCCATAAGTCTGATATTAGCCCATATGTCTGATACCAATTTATAAATTCCTTTTCAGACCCATAAAACATGTGCAGTGATGCTGAATGCAGGATAATCACAGGCCAATGGGTGGAAAGTCTTGTGGATCCAGTGGCATTGTAAGCATCTCAGTGCTGGCAGCGATCTCTCTGAGGCTTCTTTGGCTTCAGAGGTCTGGTCGCATCCATTTGGCTTGCCTTCTGCAATGTCTCCCAAGGAGTAGCAGAGAGAGAAAGAGAGAGAGAGAGGTGTCTTCCACCTCCAAGGAGGAAGTACCAGATTTCTCAGAGTTCTCAGGAGAAGGCTATGCCCACATAAAAATCTCACTGACTATCTCCAGATTGGCAGCCTAGACTCCACGCCTACAATCCTAATCCTTAACTTGACACAAGATTAGGTGACTACCACAGGCTCCTAATCCATAACAAGCCCATTTATTTTTTCCCTGCATACCGACACCAATCCAATACCCAAAGCTTTACCCAATGGGTGGAGATCTACTTCTAAAACATGAATATAGAAAAATCGCTTTTGCTTGAAGGCTCTCAAGGAAATGCTCACTGAAAACTCCATTCCTATTATCTCACCTCCCCCAAATTAGTCTTCTTCTGGGCTTTCAGTCACACCAAGATCTCTCCTGCCTCAAGGCCTTTACATGCACTGTCATCTCTTCCAAGCCCTGAAGTGCCAAGTTCAAAGTTCCAGTTAATCTCCCTGATCCTGAATTTTAAGAACTGTGTGTGTGGGAGGGAAGGGGTTGGGCTGTTCGTTGAACTGCTTTGTTTTGGAGCCATTTGTTATGCAACCTCATTTTGTCAATGACTGGTTCATTCATGCAGCATTCATCTGCCCTTCTTCCACGCACAGCACATGGCTTGTATCTTTGGGATCACTCTTCCACCATGCTCCATCTCCATGCTTCTGCTGGCATTGACCCAATCTGCCAGCTCCAGGCCTGGCTAGTCAGGGCATGACTTTCCTCTGTCCAAAGGGACTGGGTCAGACTCAGTAGGTGACTCATGCTAGGTTAATGATATCTAACCCTAAAAAATGCCCCAGAAACAATTGCCCCATTACCAATGAGTCCATTTTGAATCATAGAAGGTCCCTGTGAGGTTTCTCAGGCTGTAAATATTTATGTGAGCAGAAAGTTCCTTCTTTTTCCCTATGAGGTAGCTGGTAGGGTAGCACTGCCAATCTTGCAGTTAGCAATCCAATGCTTACCTGATAGTACCACCAATGATTAGAAAAGAAAAGAGACTCTCTCTAATAGATTTCCTGAGCTTCTAGATAAAATTACAGCTGTCATCAGGAAGCCTGCGTGAAACTCAAAAGGAAACAGCACTGAAAGGAAAAGGTTCAAACTCTGATGGTATCAACTGAGTGCCAGAACCCAGCTATTCCTGATGCTCTGTCCCCAGACTTACAAATTCCATAAACCTACCCATTAATTCCTTCTCCTGCTCCTTCCCTTCTCACGCCCCAAGGTACTTTGACTTAGCTTTGAAGGCACACACAACTTCATGGGTTCTGCCTTGCACAGGTGTCTGTTGGCTTCCAGTTCAGTGCTGACATTGTCCCTATCTTTAGCCATGTTAGGCTTGCGTCCTAGAGCTTTCCTTTGCATGTCTCCCTATTGCTCTTGTCCTATGAAGTCTGTGGCTTTATCTTTAAGTCTAAGTCCTGCCCTTTCGCTTTCGTAGAAATCTGTCTCTGTATCTTGGCTCGTGGCAGGTTGCGTCCTTCAAAGATGACTGTCCTAATGTTTCACATCGCACATTCTCTTGTGACAAGATGAGTTTGTGTTCACTATTCCAGAAACAGGGCCTGCTTTCCCTCTTCCTTGCATCTTGGCAGGCCTTTGCCTATGGCAGAAGTGTTGCTCTGTGACTTCCACCTGGTCGTATTGGGTTGTTCACCATTGGGACCCTGTCAGGATGTTGCAAGGAAGACCAAGCCAAATGAAAATGTCACATATAGGGTTCTTCTTGAGCTCCAACCAATAGAAGTATCAGTCGTGTGAGGGAGTGAGTCTTAAGAGAGCTGCAGCCTCTGTCCTTTGAGCTACCCCAGCTAATTCTTGATGAAGCCAAAACTAGTGTCCTCACTGAGCTCTGCCCAGATTGCAGATTTGTGAGCAAAATTGATATTATCATTACTTTAAGATGTTATTTGTGGGGATACTTTCTGTTAGCAGCAGATCATCAGAATACTGCCTAATCAGACCTGCATTGCCAGTTTTACTCTCTCTCTCCATATATATATAGATATATAGATATAGATATATAGATATCCTCCTCTCATCTGTCAGTTGGTTGTACTATAATGGTTTGTGTATTGTTATGATGCTGGAAGCTCTGTTCCTAGAATTTCAAATACCAGAAGGATTGCCCATGGTGGACAGGTTTCAGTGAAGCTTCTAGACTAAGACAGACAAGGAAGAGGGGCCTGCCAGTCCACATCCAAAAATTACTGAAAGAAAACCTTATGGATCACAAGAGAACACTGACTGACTAATGTGTTTTGGACACATTATCAGTGGACAATTGCTAGAGGAAGACATCATATTTGATCAAATAGAGGGACATGGAAGATCCTTATTGAGGCAGATTGACCTAATCGCTGCAACAATGGACTTCAACATTCAGGAATGTGTGACAATGGTGCAAGATCAGACAGCACTCCATTCCATTTCATATAAGATCTCCATGGATCACAGTAGACATGATGGCACTCTCTATATGTTTGTCTTCAGTGACTTCCCATAGGGCTTCTCTGCCTGGCAACCTCTATTCCTCGTGCTTCCAAATGGGGAGCACAACAGGTCCATAGTCACTGATATTCCCCTCAATCCCCAAATCAAGTAAGGAGGCATGAAACTAACTATGTTGTTCTCTTTGCCTTGTCTCTCGTCCTTTTCCCCTCCTCCAACAGGGCTAGAGGGGGTAAATACTTACCTTGCAGTCTAGAAGAGAATTTCTTCCACACCAAAATCTTCTCCTTCCTCAAAAGGCACATACATACTTTTCTCCTTCTTTTGAATTAAAATGGCAGATGGGATGGTAGGAAAGAAAATTAACTAGTCTAACAGAATGGCCAAACAGATTTACCTTCCACATAAGAATGCAAATAACTCCTCAATCTTGTTATAGAGTCATGATATGATGAGCTCCATCAAAGCAGAGTAGAACACCACGGAGGTCAGACCAGAAAGAACATATTGAGTTGATTTTGTATGAGAGATTCTAGTTGCTAATTATACTTTTCATAACAGACAGATGGCAGGTATAGAAGCCCAGACTTAAAATGTCTTTATCTAATTGCCTGCCTAAATATATATTTGCAATATGGTCTTCAAAGGGAATACTTTCTTTACCTTATATTCCATTTTTTCCCCTCTTTTATGTAATTTTATTTAAGTATCATTGATGTACAATAAACCATAGTGTGTTTTGCTCTTTGAGGTTTTTAAAAAGAATCATTTTATTGGGGGCTCCTACAACTCTTATCACAATCTATACATACATCCACTGTGTACATTTGTTGCCATCATCATTCTCAAAACATTTGCTTTCTACTTGAGCCCTTGGTAGTAACTCCTCATTTCCCTTTCTTCCCCCTCCCCCTCCCTCATGGACCCTTGATAATTTATAAATTACTATTCTGTCCTATCTTACACTGTCCGACATCTACTTCACCCACTTTTTTTTGTCCCTCCCTCATGGAGGAAGTTATATGTAGATCCTTGTAATCAGATCCCTCTTTCTACCCCACCTTTCCTCCAGCACTGGTCCTGAAGGGGTCATCTGTCCTGGTTTCCCTGTGTTTCCAGTTCCTATATGGACCAGTGTATATTCTCTGGTCTAGCCAGGTTTGTAAGGTAGAATTGGGATCATGATAGTGGGCGCGGTAGAATTTAGGAACGAGAGGAAAGTTATATGTTTCATCGTTGCTACACTGCATCCTGAATGGCTCATCTCCTCCCAGCGACCCTTCTGTAAGGGGTTGTCCAGTTGCCTACAGATAGATTTTGGATCGCTAACTGTACCCCCCCCTCATTCACAATGATATGATTTTTTTGTTCTTTGATGCCTGATACCTGATCCCTTCTACATCTTGTGATCACACAGGCTGGTGTGCTTCTTTCATGTGCACTTTATTGGTTCTGAGTTAGATGGCCACTTGTTAACCTTCTAGTCTTTAAAACACTAGACTCTTTATCTTTTTTTAAAATTAATTAATTAATTTATTTATTTTTTACATTTTATTAGGGGCTCATACAACTCTTATCACAATTCTTACATATACATATACATACATCAATTGTATATAGCACATCCGTACATTCTTTGCCCTAATCATTTTTTAATCTTTTTATTGGGGCTCATAAGGCTCTTATCACAATCTGTACATACATCAAATGAGCAAAGCAACCTTATACATTCGTTGCACTCGTCACTTCATAATTCACCTTCCACTTGGGTTCCTGGAATTAGCTCGATTTCCCTTCCCCCCCCCCATTCCCCTCCCTCCCCGATCACACCCCTGGTCCCTTGATAGTTTATAAATAATTATTATATCTTATCTTACACTCCCCGGCGTCTCCCCTCGCCCGCCTCCCCCTTGCAAATCTCCCAGAGAGGAGGTTACACATAGATCCCCGAGATCGGTTCTCCCTTTCTACATGCCCTTTCCTCCTGGTGTCACCACTCCCACCGCTGGTGTTGATGGGTTCGTCTGTCCTAGATTCCCTGTGCCTCCAGATCCCCACTGCACCGCTGTACATCCTCTGGTACAACCAGGTCCGCATGGCAAGGTAGAATTGGGGTCATGATGATTGGGAGGGGAGGAAGCATTCAGGAACTAGAGGAAGGTTTTGAGTTTCATTGTTGTTACACTGAACCCTGTGTGGCCCATCTCCTCCTCACTACCCCTCCGGAAGTGGTGTTCAGCTCTCTACAGGTGGGCATTGGGTCCCCATCATGCACTCCCCCTCTTTCACGGTGATGTGATTCTCACCAACACCCCACCTTTGATGTTGGAGACCTGGTCTCCTCTGTCCTTCATGGTCACCTATGTCGGTGTGCTGCTTCCATGTGGGCTCGGTTGCTTCTGGGCTAGATGGCCGCTTGTTTGCTTTCAAGCCTTTAAGTCCTCAGAGGCTATATCTCTCAGTAGCCGGGCACCATCCGCCTTCTTCACCATACTTGCTTATGCACACTTTCGTCTTCAGCCATTTTGTGAGGAAGGTGATCACACAATGATTCTTTTTGTTCCTTTGTGTCTGCTACATGGTCCATTCAACACCTTGTATTCGCTTAGGCCGTGTGCTTCTTCTCTGTGGGCTTTGTTGCTTCTGAGCTAGATGGCCGCTTATTTGCCTTCAAGCCTTTAAGACCCCAGACGCTATATCTTTTTTTGATAGCCAGGCACCATCAGATTTCTTCACCACATTTGCTTACACACACGGCTGTCTTCAGTGATCATGTCGGGAAGATGGGTATCCTGCAATGGCTGCTTAGCAGGGCGAGGTGCTATTGTATTGGGGGATTATGCATGAGGAGGCCCAATGTCCATCTGCTACCCTACTACTGAACCTATAAATATATGCATATAAATCTATTGCCCCCATAATCATAAATATATTTACATATGTACATGTCTGTATTTAGGCTTCTCTGTATGCACTTTGCCTCCTACTCCTTTCCTCTATTTCCTTTCGATTTCCTCCCGACCCATTACCATGTTTGGCCTTCATTCTGGATTCAGTAGTTCCTCTCACTTACCTTGCTCTTGGTCACTCCCTTCCAGTCCTCCCCTCCCCTCCCTCCTCTGGTTTTGAACCATTCGCTGTTCCCTTGTTCCTATGTTGGGCAACACCTCCTCCCTTCCCCTACCTCCCACACTCTCATGTCCCTCCAGGACCGTTGGTCCTTTGTTTTCTTCTCTCATTATTTGTCCAGCCTAGCTTGTCTAGGTGGACCTGCTGACTTAGTAATATGTGCATACAAATGGATATGACTTTGACTGCACCCAAGTGGCCCATAAGAACATGGCTTTGACAGAAGCAACATCGACACGCTGATAAGCAGAAAAGCCACTAACATACAAAATTTACAAGGTAAAAAACAAAACAAATTAAAAAAGACTAAGCAAAAAGATAGCAAATATTAAAAGAAAAATTGCTAGCAGTTCAAGGTCCTTTCGTTGGCCTTTAGACCATTCTTTATACTCCCTTGGGCTCCCTTTGCTCTGCTTCCTCCGCTGCTCCATTGCACGCCCCCAGTGTTTGCCTCAGTGTGGCGAGGTCAACTCAGTCGCCCATCCCCCATTGTGTCTCAGGTGCTGTCCCATGTAGGGCCATGTGTTGGTGCAGGATGTCGTATCTCCTAGTGTGGTCAGCTGAAAGGTCCTCTCGGTATGACGGGCCATCTAGCTGGTCTATCGACTTTGGGCTTGGTGGACCCAGGTGTACTCCACTACGTCCTTTCTCCTTCTTTTGTTTCTGCTTCCTTCTGGATGTGGTGTGGTGGGTCAATTCCTTTCCCACTCCAGACGATCTATTTTTGTTTTCTGTGGTATTCCCTTCGAGTGTGGGGGTCGGCCTAATTCTGGTTTGGGCCGGCTTGTCGTCCAGCCTCTTTGTGTAGACCTCTGTACTTTGCGTTGCCCTCCTTGTTTGGTGTGTCGTGTTGGGGTCCGTATGCATGTTCCAGATCTGTGGGGACACAACCGATACTCTCCACTGGGTGGGTTAGTACCCTGCCCCCCCGCATACCATCCATTCAGATTCTCCCCCTCCCGGTTCTCCCTCTCCCTACCCCACTACTCCTTCTTTATGCTGGGCTCTCATGTACCTCCCTAGGTGTGGCCTGTCCTCCCTCCAACTATCTATGCTTCCTCCCGTTTATTGTGGGATGGATGTTTATTCTTCTATTTCTGTCATGCTGATTGTACTTACCTCAGGGGACTCATGTTGTACCTGTCCCTTTGGGTCTGGCTTACCTTGCTTAACATAATTCCTTCCAGCTCTTCCCATGAAATAACGTGTTTCATGGGCTCATCAGTGCTTTTCAGTGCTGCATAATACTCCATTGTGTGTATGTGGAAAAGTTTGCTAATCCACTCGTCTATCAATGGAAACTTGGGCTGTTTCCAAGTCTTTGCTATTGTGAATTGTGCCGCAATAAACATTGGAGCGCATATGACTGGTCGTGTTTTATTTGCTGCTTCAACTGGGTATATGCCCAGTAGAGGGATGGCTGGGTCGTAAGGTAGATCAATTTCCATTTTCTTTAGGTATCGCCAGATTGCTTTCCACAGTGTCTGTACAAATCTGCACGACCACCAGCAGTGGAGGAGGGTTCCTACTTCACCACAGCCCCTCCAACACTTTATCTTTTGATAGCTAGGCTCCATAAGCTTTCTTCACCTCATTTGTTTATACAACCACCTTTTGTCTTGAGTGATTGTCTCGGGAAGGTGACCATCATGGAATACCAGTTCCTTAAATTCCATATCTATAGGCTTAAGTCTTACCCACAGGAAGCCTATTTTTATTTTATCCCTTGAACAAAATCTTGCAATAATTTTCTCTTTTTGGGTAAGTCCATCCTCAATCACTTATCCTTTAACATTTACAAGAATTTATCTGTAACCAACCCCATTTACATAGTCTCATTCATGCTATTTCCACAATAATTGCTAATAACACTATTTTTTAGAATCGGCAGAAAGCATCAGCTTCAATATCCCATTGCCACTGAGTTGATTTCAACTTATGGGTACCCTATAGGACAGAATAGTATTGCCTCATGTGTTTCCAAGGCTGAAAAAAAAATCTCTTTATTGTGAGTTGGGTGAAGGTTTACAGAATACATTCGTTTTCCATTTGACAGTTCACACATATTTTGCTTCATGATATTGACTGCAATCTGCTCAACGTAATATCACTTATCGCACTTCCTCCGTGTATTTCCTGTTTCCATTCCCCCTTCTTTCCTGACCCTTCTGAACGTTATCTTTGAATAAATTATATCCTTTTGATTCAAATAGTTGATTAGTGATACTTTTTACCTTATAGATCTACCTATTGTTTGGCTGAAGATTGAGAAAAGGGAGTGAGTTCAGGTCCAGATCTGAAGGTGCCTAAGGACAACAGTCTTGTGGGTTCCAAGAATCTCTCTCTGAGCAATACCCCTGAACTTTTAAAATAAGTTTAAACTTTGCTGCACATATTTCTCCTATTCTATCTCAAAATTCCAAAGGAAACTCATTATCATTGTGTTGAAGCTGACTCATAGAGACCCTACAAGATAGCATAGAACTTCACCCTTTGATTTTCCAAGGCTTAAATCTTTACCAGAGCAGACAAACTCATATTTCTCACATGGAGCAACTGATAGGGTAGAATCACTTACTTTGTGGTTAGGAGCTCAATGAGGAGTCCACTCTGCCATTAGAGTTCATTTAGAATGCTATCCAGGATTCCCTAATGCTATCCCTCTCAGATCAGTTGGTAGTAGTAATAAATGTAAATCTTAAGGGGGTCAGACTGCCACATCGTAACTCTTCCTTGGGGAAGATGGTGGGTTTGAACTGCTGATTGATTAGCCCTTAAGTGCTTAATTACAGCCTCACCAGGGTTCTCCTTAACATCAGAACAGTGGACACTTATTGGTTTATTTTGCTGGTCTCTGTTCCCTAAACATTGCACTTCATCCACAGGGTTTTCTTCCACAACACACAGCTGCTAGTGTTTTTGGTTTGTTTTTCCTCATGACTTCACCTTCCTGGTCAAAGCTGATTTGTCCAGGGCTAAACACACAATGAAAACATAGCCATATTTGCACACTACAAAATTTGAAGTGAGACAGCAAGCTATTTGTTGAGTTTTTTGAATGACAGAAGTCTAAAAGGAAGTGTTATGATACAGGAAACAGTGAATTTTGATGTCCAGGATCTATGCTGGGGACCCAGTTGGCACTCCGAATGACTATTCAAAGTGATGGTATGAATTCTCCTCTTCCATGAACTACACATAAAATAGATATAACCACTAAGTCCATGATTTGACAAATGTCTTGTGTGATTGAGTTTGGGTTCCCCATAGGATTCGATCCTGAGACAAAGGTTTTAATTAAGCCATTTTGGGGGAGATATCAATAAGGAAATGGGAAATAGAAAAGGGAAAGAAGGCAGCCAATGAAAAGTACATTATCAAACAATTTAAAATTGTGAGCAACTGGAGGTTAATCTTACTGGAGACACTGTAGAAAATCCACTAGTTATTCTGCCCAGAATGTGAGGGAGTGTGGCTATTTGTCCAACAACTCCTATGGGTCATTGGTTAAGGGTTACTCCTGGAAGCAAGAATTAATTCCACAACCACCTGAGCCATGCATGCTCAGGTACAGTGGTCCACAGAAACTAGAGAAAGCAAGAAGAGAGATGTGCTGGCCATTCGGAATTAGGCTAGCATGCCAAGTTGTCAGATATGTCAGGTGCTTGCACTATCATAACTTGTGAGATATACCACTGGTATTTCAAACACAAGTATAGTTACCCATGGTGGAAAATTTTCAGAAAAGCTTACAAGCTAAATAGACTAGAAAGAATAATCTGCCAGTGTACATCTGAAAAAAATAGTGGTGTTTTTGGAGCACATTGATAGCAGTGGAATATTGTTTCATATAATGCAGGCTGATGAACCCCTCAAGTTGGAAGACACTCAAAATATAACTGGGGAAGAGCTGTCTCCTCAAAATAGAGTTGACCTTAGTGATATAAAGTTTTCAGGACCTATATTTGTTTATGTGGCAATGACTCAAAATGATAAGAAACAGCAGTACTGCAATAACCACTTACAAAAAGATGGGATGCATGAAATATGGATCTAGAACAATTGGAAGCCATGAAAAAATGGAACACATAAAGATCAAACACTCTATGTGAAATTGAACTGAAATAGACTGGTATTGGCCATTTGGAATGTCATAATATTATGGTTTACATACCAGAGTAACAAATTTGAAAGGAATGGATGACTTTCATGTTAAAAAAGAGAATGTTCCAACATCGATTCCAATGTTCACCATTTTTAGGTGTAGGATACATTACACCTACAAGGATGAATAATTAATAAAGTTATTATTCAAATTTACACACCAACCACTAATGCTAATAATAAAGCCATTGAGGATTTTTACCAACCTTTTCAGTCTGAAATTGATGAAACATGCAATCAAGATTACTGATGACTTGAATGCAAAAATTGGAAACTAAGGAGGAGGATCACTAGTTAGGAAAATATGACCATGGGGATGGAAGCCACATGGGAGATCTCATGATAGAATTTTCCAATAAGGATGGCTTATTAATTGAACATTTCTTTTTCAGTGATGTAAACAGTAACCACAGACAGGGATCATGTATATTGGATAGAAATACACAGGAATTAAATCAACTACATCTGTTGAAATAAACTACTATATATACTCGAGTATAACCCAAGGCAACTAATTTTACCCCCCAAAGCTGGGGTGCTTTTTCAGCATAAAAAATGTGCTGAAAAAAACTAGGCTTATACTCAAGTATTTATGGTATAAAGAAGTTTAATATCATCAGTCACGAGACTGGAGACCAACTGTGGAACAAACCATCAATGGCAAATTCAACTCGAATTCAAATAAAATTAAAACAAGTCCCCAAGAGTCAAAGTATGAATTTGAGTATATCTCATCTAAATTAGAGGATACTTCAAGAAGATAGTTCACACATTGAACACAAATCACCTGAGATGATACGAGTTCTGCAATAATATCAAGAACATCATAAATAAAGAAATTCAAAGATAATTAAAAAGATAGGAACTAAAGAAAAGACAAAATGGATGTCACCTTGAATGTGGACTAGCTGAAGCCAATGAAAGAAATGATGAAGTACGAAAAAGATAGAGAGAGAAATATAGAAATAATTGATGAAGTAAAGACGCTGAATAAAGATGCTGAACATAAAATTTCAAAGGGGAATTAAAAAAGATGTAATAAAGAATTATATTAAAAGGTGCAAAGACCTGGAATTAGGACAGCAAAAATGAAAAGCATGTGCATTTCACTAGCTGAAAAAATTGAAGAGAAATTCAAAATACAGAATTACACAGATAGCATCAAAAGAAGATGAAAGTGATTCACTGACCACATGAAGCCCAGGCTCCACAGCGCTGAGTCCAGAAGACCAAGATAGCATACGGATCTCACTGCAGATTGCTCTGAAAGTGCTCACAGTAGTAGGCCCTGGATCAACTGGGGAAAATGTAGAACTCAAAATAAGAAGACTAACCTTAGGATATGATAGGCACTAGTGGAATTCCCATTTGACACCTGACCTCACCTCCATGGCTCAGCTTTCAACCCCCAAATAGGAGACCTATACTGTCACCGATGTACAATTCAGAGCCCGGCATTTGTCAGGGAGTTACTCAGAAGGCAGGAAGGAATGGGAATGAAAGACCAATGGAAATGGCAAACAAAGGGTGGGAATAGGAAAAGTAGTATTGCATTGTAGGTATTGCAATCAATATCAAAAAACATTGCATGAATTGTAAGGAAAATCAATTTACTCTGTAGATTTTCCCTCACATGACAATCAAAACAGTGTAAAAAGAAAATCAGTCATATGACCGAGTACACTGGTAGATCTTGCTGAAGACCAATTTCCAGTGTTAAAAGATGTCACTTTGAGGAATAAGGCACAGCTGAGCCCTAGTGGTATAGTGGTTACAAACATAATGCGTCAGAACCAACCCAGTTGGGTTGCTCAACACAAGATCAACAGTTCTGCTCCCATACAAAGTTCCAGTACTGGAAACCCACAGGGATATCTCTCCCCTGTCCTATAGAGTTGCTAAGGGTTGGAATCAACTTGATGGCAGTGAAATGGATGTAAACCAGGCTGACTAGAGACACAAATCAAGTGACACTCATATATGTGCAATAAATAGTTTTCTATCAAGAAGTCATTATAGTATTTCTATTTCAAGGAAATATCCCAGGCCAGTCCAACTCAAGTCCGTAAGTCCAACACTAGCCCATAAGTTCCTTTCCAACTTACGCAGTTACATGCAATGATGCAGAATGCAGGGATGTCAAAGGCCAGTGATTGCAATGTTGTGTGGACCCAAGGTCGATGGAAGCATGGCAAGACTCTGGCTGCTCTCAACGTGGTCAGGAAGCAGTCAGGTGAATGCAAAAAGAAGGGGAGGTTCCCAGGGCCCTCCTTATGAGAAGGCCATGACCACAAAAAGGCACCATCAGGCTATGGTGTGATTGACAGATTGGATACCAACCTTACACTTTTACATATCTTCAAACTGACATAAAATTATATAACTATCATACTATGGCATTTTCAATCACCTCATAAGTACTTGAAAATGGACAATAATTATGAAAGACAAAATAAAAGTTGATGTCTTTGAATTATGATGCTGGTGAAGAATATTGAATATTCCATGGATTTCAGAAGAAGGAACAAATCTTTCTTGGTGGAAGTAGAGCCAGAATGCTTCCTAGACGTGAGAATGGCAAGACTTCATATCACATACTTTGGACATGTTAACAGCTGAGCATAGTCCCTAGAGAAGGATATCATACTTGGTAAAGTGGAGTGTTTAAAAAAAGAAGAAGGTCCTCAATGGGATGAATTGGCAGACTGGCTGCAAAAACGGTCTCCAACATTAACTGTGAGGAAACAGGCTGTGGGTGCTATGAGTTAGAGCCAAATTAACAGTGTCTAACAATGACAACTCCCCTCCCCCGCCCCATCTGTCAATTTGCTGCACTGTGGTAGCTTGTGCTTTGCTGTGATGCTGGGAGTTAGTCCACTAGTACTTCACATACCAGGCAGGATCACCCACGGTGAACAGATTTCAACACAGCTTCCAGACTAAGAACTGACAGGACGACAAAACAATAAGTCCACTTCTGAGGGATTCACAATTGAAAACTTTCTGCATAGCAGTAAAATATTGTCTGATATAATGCCAGAAAATGAGCCCCTCAGATTGCAAAACAATCAAAATATCACCGAGAAAGAGAGCTTTCTCAAAGTAGAGTCCACCTTAATGATAACTCAAAACCTCACAACAGGAGCTGTAGATAACATCATAATAAATGGAGAAAATATTGAAGTTATCAAGGATTTCGTCTTGCTTAGATTCACAACTAATGCTCATGGAAACAACAATCAAGAAACCAAATAACATATTGCATTAGGCAAATCTACTGCACATAGCCACTTTAAAGTACTGAAGATCAAGAATTTCACGTAGGATTAAGGTGCGCCAGGCCCAAGGCATGGTATTTTCCGCCACATCTTATGCATGTGAAATTTGAACATTGAATGAGAAAGACTGAAGGAGAACTGGTGCATTTGAATTAAGGTACTGACAAAAAAATATTTGAAAGTATCATAGGTGGAGAGAAGAACAAACAAATCTGTCTGAGAAGAAGTGCAGCTAAATGTTCCTTGGCAGATAGGATGGCGAGACTTCATCTCATGTACTTTGCAGATGTTATCAGGACAGACCAGTCCCTGGAGGACATCATACACATTACAGTGTAGGGGTTGCCAAAAGAGGAAGACACCCGATTAAATGGATCGAGACAAATCCTACAACAATGGGCTCAAACAGAACAAAAACTTTGAGTATGGGGCAGGACCAGGCAATGTTTCATTCTGTTGTGTAGGCATTATTATGAGACAGAACTGACTTGAAGGCATCTAGCAACAAAGTGTACTAAAGCTTCTGGCACCTTCATTTGCTGATGGATTATAATTCAAAATGAGAAAAATCATTGCAACCATTCATTAATAATCAGAACATGAAACGTGCAAAATAAGAATCTAGGAAAATTGGAAATCATAAAAAACGGAATCTGACCTATAAAGTTCAATATCCTAGGCATTGGTGAGTTGAAATAGTCCCTTTGAATCTTAACATGATAAGAATGACTATGCTGACAATAACAAATTCAAAAGAATGTCTCTTTCATCCTCAAAAAGAGCATTTCTAGATCTATCTTGAAGTGCAATGCTGCCTGTGACAGAATAATATCTATCTTCATACACAAGGAAGGCCGGTTAATAGAACCATTATTCAAATTTTCTTACAAACCACTAAAGCCAATGAAGAATTGTACCAACTTCTTTAGTCTGAAATTGATCACACATGTACTGAAAATGCATCAATAATAGTTGACAATTGGAATGCACACATGGAAACATAAAGGAAGGAAGAGTAATTAGAAACTATGGCTTTGGGGATCGAAAAGAAGCTGAAGACTGCATGAAAGAATTCTGCAAGAGCAATAACTTCCTCATTGGAAACACCTTTATTCAACAACAGGAGCGGCATATATACATGTGGAATACACAGGGATGGAATTGATTAAATCTGTGGGAAGACATGATAGAGAAGCTCAATATCATTGAGACAAAATAAGACCAGGGGCCAACTATGTAACAGACTATCAATTACTAATATGCAAGTTCAAGTCAAACCTGAAGAAAATTAAAATAAGAACGCAAAAGAGCCCAAATACAGCCTATATTATATCTATGGTCGGCTGGGGTTTCTAGAGAAACAAACCAGTGATACTGATACATGTCGAAGAAGGAAATTCATATCAATAAAGAATTTTACATTAAGAAGTCCACACAACAAGAAACCCCAGACCAACTCCAGCCCATAAATCAGATGCAAACTAGAGGCCCTTCCAGACTCATGAAGCTGTTGGAGGAATAGCCCAAGAAACAGGAAACCACAGGTTGGTGGAGGCAGAGTTGGGAGAATCCAAAGTAAACAGGCAGTTGGCAGGCCACAGACAGCTCTTAGGGTCAGTAAGTTTCATGGTGATTGCCATTCCTAGAAGCCAGACGTAGGGTCCAGGGTCTTTTCATCAGGAAGAAAAAGAGTGAGCCCATTCTCCACAGTCTACTTATAGCTATGAAATAGGTCACACCGCCAAGGAGACTGTGACCTGCACCTTCTGAAGATCCTGGTCAAGCTATATTGACACCAAACCTTACTATCACAATATCTCACCTGAATTTAGAGCCTATCTCAAGAATGGTTTGGACATATTGAACATTAATGATCAGCTACCAGAAGACTTGTGAAATAGCATCAAGGTCATCAATCTTTTTTTTTTGTCATGTCATCTGTGGCTATTTATTTATTTATCACAAATCATTTTATTGGGGCTCCTCAAAAAGATCATTATAATACAGTAAAGAAAGAAAATACTACAGTGGATATCAGAGGAGACTGTGAAACTTGCTCTTGAACCTAAAGCAACTAAAGCAAATGGAAGAAATGATGAAATAAAAGAGTTGAACAGAAAAATTGGAAAGGCCAGCTTGAGAAGATAAAGTAAAGAATTATATTGTAACGTGTAAAGACCTGGAATTAGGAAAGCAAAAGGAATGAGTACAGTCAGCATATCATAAATTGAAAGAACAGAAGAAAAAATCCAAGCCTTGGATTAAAATGTTCAAGGATTATTTATCAAACTATTGAGTTTTGCAGGGAGAATCCAAAGAATATGGACGGAGTATACAGAGTCTCTGTACCCAAGAATTAGTTGAGGTTCTACTAGTTCAAAAGGCCAAGAGGAAGTTGAAGCTGCAATGTAAGCATTAGTGAAAAGCAAGGAAGGGATAGTAATGGAAATATTTCAACACGCTCATGCAGTGATAGTCCATGTCAAGAAATTTGGAAGATAGCTATCTGGCCAACCAACTGGAAGTGATTAATATTTGTGTCCATTCTAAAGAAATATGACACAACAAAATCTGCAAATTAAATTAAAATAACTTTAATATGACATGCAAGTACAATTTTATTGACGATAACTTTAAAAGTAGTTATAGCAATATGTCAACAGGAAGCTGCCAGAAATCCAGGCTGTATTAAAAGAGGGCATGAGGCAAGGTATATCAATGCTGATTTCAGATGGACCTTTGCTGAAAGCAGAGGATACAAGGAAAATGCTTACTTATGTACTATTGACTATGCAGAGGAATTTACGGTGTATCATAAAAAACTTTGGGTAGCATATGAATACATATGAGAACAATGGGAATTCCCGTACATTTAATTGTGCTCCTGTGGTACCTGTACATAAACCAACAGGAAGTGGTTGGAATAGAACAAGGGGATACTACGTGGTTTAAAATCAGGAGAGTGTGTGTTGTGGTTATATCCTTTCACCATATGTGTTAGACAGGGTTCTCTAGAGAAACAAAACCAGGACATTTATGATTTGATAGATAGATAGAACACGAAGGAATATAACAGCTAATTAGTCCACATAGCAGTACAGAGGACTCAGTTTAACTCATTTCCATGCAACAGTAAATATGGCAGTACAGCCAGGCAGCAAACTGCAGAACTAGCTAAGGCAACCACACACTGGTCTGGTCACCAGAGAGCAACTGAGAGATAGGTGTGGCTTGCTGAGCCATTTATCTCTTTGCCCACTAATCAAACTGCAAACTTATTAATCCCACATGTTCTTATTGGCCAGGCTGGCACTATAAACCTACCTATCTATCACACTATACTTATTCAAATAATCTGAGAAGCTGCTCTGTATGAAGAAGTTGAGGCATCTGGATTGGAGGAAGAATCATTAACAACCTGTGTTATGCAGATGACCCAATCTTGCTGGCTGAAAGTCAATAGGCCTTGAAGTACTTACTGATAAAGCTCATATAGTACACCTTCAGTATAAATTAGTCTTCAACACTAAGAATACAAATGTCTTCTCAACTTGACAAATATAAACACACAACATCATTACAAATAGAGAAATGTAGCTAAACTCTATTTTACTTGGACCCACAATCAATACTCACAGAAGCAGCAGTCAATAAATCAACGTATTTCATTGGAAAAATCTGTTGTAAAAGACCTCTTTAAAATGTGAAAGAGCAAATGCTTTATTCTGGGGATTAGCAAGTTATGCCTGCTTTTAGCCTTGATATTTTTAATCACCTTAGATGCATGTGAAAGGAGTCTTAATTTCAGTGTCTGGTATGGGTTGAATGACTAACAGCAAGGTTGGTGGTTCAACCCACTTGCTGCTCCACAGAAGAAAGAGGAAGGTATTTGACCCTGTAAAGATTTACAGCCTTGGAAAACCTATATGGTCACTATGAATAAGAAAAGACTTGATGGTAATGTTTGACATATGCATGTGAAAGATGGACCATAAATAAGGAAGACTGAAGAAAATATGATGCCTTTCAAATATGATGTTGCAAATAATATTGAATATACCATGAATGCCCAGCAGAACAAAGAGGTCTGTCCCGGAAGAAGTACAGCCAGAATGTATTTTAGAAGTGAGGATGGTAAAACTCCATTTCATATACTTTGAACATGGTATCAGGAGAAATTAGTCCCTAGAAAAGGACAAAATACTTGGTAGAGCATCATCAAAAAACAGGTAAACCCTGAATGAGATGGATCAACACAGTGGCTGTAACAATAGGCTAAAATATGACCATTGTGAGGATGTCACAGGACTAGAAATGCTTTTATTCTATTGTGCATAGGGTCACTATAAGTGGCAGTGCGTGAGATTTTGTTGATTAACAACACTGGGATATGAGCAAAGTCCCCATGGCATATGCTAAACTGTCACCATGCTGGACACAGTTGATCTTTGTGGCTTTAGAGGGTAATTATTTAGAGGGTTATGATTCCACTGAATTTTTTTCTGTGTATTCAAACTATTCCATCCTAAGATTCCACATATCTATCCAAACCAAGCTCACTGCCATTGAATCAATGCTAACTCATATCGACCCTACAGGACATGGGTAAAATTGTACCTGTGTGGTTCTGAGACTGTACCTCTTTACAGAGTAGAGTCCCATCTTTCTCCCGAAGAGCAGCCGGTGATTTCAAAATACCGACTGTGCAATTAGCAGCCCAATGTGTAACCAAGAACTATTCAGGGAAGCTAGAGGGAGAGCATGAAAAGAAATGAGTAGTTGAGGTGGTTGGATGCACATCCATCCCTTTGTTCTACTCTCTATGACTTTTTCTGAGTTCATTCAAAATGTAAATTAAGACACAAAATAGAATTCTACCCAACCCTGCTATATGCCTCAACAGTATCCATTTTTCTCATTCTTACTACTAATAGAAGCTCAATTTTGTTTAGGGTGATAATGTACCTACTTAAATCGCTCACTCCTAGGCTCCCTTGCAGCTCTGCATGAGCATTTGACCCAGTTTGGGCCAAATATGTGTAGGTGAAAGATACTGAGTAGGACTCCCAAGAAAGTTTTTGTTGTTGTTTAAGGCAAAACACTTGACTGGCATAACACATTTCATTTTTGTCCTTGGCTCTTCTGCTGTTATGCTCCCTAGTCAGAATATTGAGAGATGGGAGAGTCACATAGGTTACATGAGTTTGGCAGACCAAAAAGCATGCATTCTCCTATATGCAAGATGAGTCCCTGAGCAAATACACCAGACCTAGGCTACCTATTTCAAGACTTACTATTGTATAAGACAAACCCCTGTGTGGTGCAAAGGGTTAACACAATTCACTGCTAAGCCAAAGATGCCTTGGAAGAAAAACCTGGCAATCTACATTTAAAAATTCAGCCCTTGAAAACCTCATGGAGCACAGTTCTACCCTGAATCATATGGGGTAACTGTAAATCAGAATCAATTCAGTGGCAACTGGTTTGGTATTTTTGGTGTTAATATAAGAAAAATGAAGCTTTTGTGATTAGACCACTAGAGTCGGTTTGTTTTATCCCATGTAGCCAGATGCAATTTGGACTGATAGAGAAATAATTAAAAGAATGTAGAGTTAAGTAAGCGTAATGATTATGGAACTAATCATTTAGCAATGGGCTGCTAACCACAAGATCAGTAGTTCAAATGCACCAGTCACTCAGGGGGAGAAAAATGAAGCTCTCTGTTTCTGTAAAGATTTACAGTCTTGGAAGCCCTATATGGGGTTGCTATAAGTTGTAATCACCTTGATAGCATTGTATTTGTTTGAGTTTGGTGACTACTATGTAAGCTTTGAGTGGGTAGTAATAGATACTTTGAATACTATTCTTAACACTATAGGTATTATGTCTTTTGCAAATGGATAAACGAACAAAAGCGATATTCATTTTGTGTTTTCTGTAGTTTGCCTTATTCTTCCAAGAAGATTCCTCAAGTGTTAAGACCCAGTCTTCTCTGGCATACTTGAATGAAAGAATAACTGATAGACACAGACTTGAACCCTGGCCTGTGTGATCTTGGGTGTGTCACTGTTTTTCAATCCATTTCTCATCTGTGAACTGGGGATTACACATGTAGCCCACAGGGTTGTTTTGGAGATTCAGAGTAATGTGTGTGTCTTGGATTGAGTGCCCTTGCATGCCGAGCTTATTCCTCAGGCCTGGGTGCAGGGAGTCTATTTGAGATCTGATGGCAGGGAGTGGGAATAGGAAAGCAGACGCAAGACTGAGTTAGGGGGAGAAGCAATCACAATGGGAACGGGGTGTTGAGGCTTTTAATGTAGGATACAGGGGCTTGATTCCCCCAGGACTTCTGAGGAACATGGGTTCTGTCCTAGAATTGCCTACCAGAAACAGGAGGCTGGGCTCTTCTTCGCCTGTAGTGGTGTTGAGCATGCCTCCTAGTAAGGTGACCTCTCCTACCTTCCTGGGTTTGGCTTTTCATGTCTTTCAAAAGGCTTCGAGGCAGAAGGACATGGAGAGCTGCGTGCTGCACAGTTGTGATAAGACACCATTTCAGCAGGAGCCTGCACTTACATAGAGCCGTTCGCCACTGCTATGATGGATATCAGGAGGAGCCCTGGAAGTGCAGTGGTTACAAGTTGGTTTGCTAACTTCAAGGTCAGCAGTTCAAAACTACTAGCTCCAAGGAAGAAAGATGGGGTTTTCTACTCCAATAAAGAGTTGTAGTGTTTGAAACTCGCAGGGGGCAATTGTACACTGCCCCACAGGATCGCTATGAGTCAGTATTGACTGGAAGGCAGTGAGATGGTGTCAGAGATGGGTCAAAGGAATGTGGCATGGCAACCCTAAGAATCTGCTACAGAACCATAAAGTGCCTGGGATAGATGAGTTTATTGTGCTTGACCTTTTAAAACCATCAAACGGGCAACAGTTAGAAAGACAAACATACCAAGTGTCATTGGAGATCCGGGGAAAGCAGAGAAACACTGCTAATGATGCAGGTTTGCTGCACAGCAATCTGGCAGAGCTTAGTGAAAGCGCATTGAATGTATCCTAGGACCTAGTGAGCCCCTCCTGGGCGTACAACCAAAAAAGCGCAGTCACAGAGTTGACTTTCATTCCTGATGACCCTATCAAACAAAGCTGAATGGTCCCATGATGTTTTCAAGGCTTCTATTGGGAAGTAGACAGCCATGCCTTTATCCCACAGTGTGTGGAAGACGGCTTCAAACTACTGACCTTTGGGTTAGCAGCCAAGCACTTAATATCTCCCCCATCAAAGATCTCTCCTGGATGTAGAAAAACAAACAAAACCCCAGTTGATTCTTCCTCATTAGCAACCCTACAAGGCACAGTAGAATTGCTGCTTTAGGTTTACAAAACTAAATTATTACGACAGCAGACAGCCTCTCTTTGCTCCATGGAATAGCTGGTGGGTTGGAACTGCTCACCTTGGGGTTAGCAGCCCAACGCATAATTCCTGGGTATATAGGCCAAGCTTTTTATTCAATTCACAGGGCCCTTGGGGCATTTTTACAAGAATGGTCACCACACTGATGCCTGCAGTAGAGAAGAGTTGGAGCCGAATTGGATGCCAATCAACAGACAACTGAAGAAGTAAACAAAAGAAAGATGATGATTACTCATGACCAAGTGGCACGCAGCAGCACATGCAATTGATATGCAGCATGGCAATAACTCTTAATGACATTGCAAGGAGTGGAAAGGTCAGAAACTGAATGAGATGTATATTGCAGTACCATTCATGTAAGCTGAAAGCCCATTCACCAAGCAGCATGGTCTAGTGCACATGGCTGTATGCCTATAAGGACACACACACCAAGCACCCAGCAGGGGGTATTAGTCTGAAGAGGGGAATGGAAGTGATGTGAATGTGGAAAAGGAGGGACAAAACACAAGCAGGGCCTGACATTGATCAGGGTTCACGGTGTGCTATAAAGTAGGCATGATTAATCCCTTCCCTGTACCAGAAGGCTGAGCTAGATTTTTAAAGCAATTCAAGTGCCTGGAACACAATGGTTGTTAGCTGCTGTTGAGTCAGCCTCCAGTCCAACTCACTGTGACAACCAGCTCCCAGTGACTCCATGGGCAATATTCTCCCTGGTCCTGCACCATCTGTTTGGTTGTGCATCAGATTGTGATTCACAGGGGTTTTCGTTAACTGGTTTTCAGAAGTAGAATGCCAGGCTCTTCTTCATCGCTCATCTTAGTCTGGACACATCACAGAAACGGGTTCAGTCTCATAGCCGCACCCAACCAAGCTCCCCCATTTCAGTATCATAGCAACACAGAAATCAGTTCAGTACCACAGCAATAACCAAGCATCCCCCTGACAAATGAGTGTTGGATGCACATGAGTTGCATTGTCTTGGACTCAAACCCAGATCTCCCACATGGAAAAGGAGAATTCTACAACTGAACCACCAATTTACCCTCAGAATATAATAAGTATCCAGTAAATGGTTAATAAGAATGTGGCTGCCAGGAAAATCCAGCAATTTCCTGCCAAGGCTTAACACTAATATCTTCCCCCACACACTAGAAGGCTGCAGAGGAATGACTTTCTCATGCCAGCCCTGGTATCTAGACAAGGGACCCTAACACTGAGCCACTGAGCCCCAGCTGGCTGGGGAGCAATGTTAAATTGGATGAGGGACAATCCTGGTTGAGTTAGTTTCCCTAAGCTTGCAGGGCAGTTTAGCATGTCAACAGCTGTGTTCAGAATAGCCATGTGATTACCACCGAGAGAAATTCTACATGATTTCACACCCCATGCTAGTCGTTGCAGCCATCGTTGAGGACAGTTCATGCTCATCACTATCTAGAACTCACGGTGATGCTGTGGGTGAGCCATTGGGCAGGTAACCTCAAGGTTGGCAGTTCAAAGGCACCAGTTGTTCTCTGAGAGGAAGGTGAGATGATCTGCTCCTGTAAAGATTTAGCCTGAGGAATTTTATATAGGGTCACAGTGAGTCAGGATCAACTCAATGGTGTGGGTTTGGTTTATTAGACCCGCCATCAGATCATATTTAATGTATTTATTATCATGTATATTTGCCAAAAATCCAATGTCTTTTATTTTTATCACTGCATTTCAATACAATTTGTGCCTTTGTGATTCTGTATTTCATTGGAGGTATTTGGAAATATTATTCTGGGGAGTGGGCAGGTGTTCCATAGCCTTTCCTAAATGCCAAAATGATCCATGGGTTTGCAATGGTTAAGACCCTCTAATAGAGTTTATCAAAGAGCCCTGGAGGCACAATGGTTAAGTGCTCCGCTGCTATCCAAAAGGATGAAGGTTTGAACCCACCAGTGGCTCTGTTCTTGGAAGAAAAACCAGGCAACTCATTCTTGTAAAGATTACAGCATAGAGAAGCCTAGAGCAGTGGTTCTCAAACTTCCTAATGCCACAACCCTTTCATACAGTTCCTCATGTTGTGGTGACCTCCACAACCATAAAAATATTCTCATTGCTGCTTCATAACTGTAATTTTGTTACAGTCACCCTGTGCAAGGGTCCCACAGGTTGAGAACCATTGGTCTAGAGAGCTCTGCACTGATGCATTGAGTCACTATGAGTGGACTGGACTAGAAGATTCCTAACAAAAACACCAACAATCCTTTTTTACCATGAACTTGTTAACTCAAAAAGATTAATAAGCAAATTCACAAATGAGGACATCCAGTTGCCCCGCAAAACTGGAGAAGCATGAGTTAAATGGTGACCCTGACCCCACGGTGTCCTCCAGCTGGTGCCATGCTGCCTTTATTCCTTCTGCCTCTCAATTCTGTGGAGAAGAAGGGGAAAGGGAGGGAAAGAAAAAGAAAGAAATGAAAAGATAATTTTCCAGCTTCTTCACATCACTGAATTGAACTTTACTTTTAGTAAAAGTATTATGAAATGGAAATGGTGCTTTCACTATTTTGCTTTTAGGTGATATTCAGAGACATGGTGCTGGTAATTATTTGAGCCGGGGAGGTTATTGTGCAGATTTTCTGAATATGGTTGAGCCAGCATGCCCCCTTCCAGGCCTAGCATTTCCCTGGGATATTAGAAGTTATAGACAGTAAACTCTCTTCTTCCTCTGACTTCGCTGCAAACCATGGACACACTGGTTCTGACTTGACCTGGCTCCAGTACAGAAAAAAAATATCCTCCTTGCATAATTGTAGTGCTTGCATTGGAAGGCACCCAGAGACAAAACTCTCTTCTGGTGGCATAATGGGTTATGTGTTGGGCTATTAACTGCAAGGTCAGCAGTTGGAATTCACCAGTCACTCATTTGAAGAAAGATGAGGCTTTCTTCTCCCATAAAGTGTTATAGCCTTAGATGAGTATAAAAACTCAAAATGCTTTGGCAGAGATTCCACAGAGAATAAACCTCCATTAAATCCCCTGGGTCCATTCACCAGGGATGGGATTAAACCCTGCTCACCGTCAGTACATCAGAAAGTGTATTGTTGCAGATATGATTAGGTTAAAAATTAACATCTTATCATTTGTCTTTACTCTTAACACGTTTTTCATTTGTTCTTTTTTTAATTTTCTGCTTTCCTTTTTATTGAAAAAAGTAACTAATGTCACTAAACAAGTAGAGAATTTGTTAAATGAAAATCTAATCGGTTATGTAAACTTTCACTGAAAACATAACACACTTTTATTTTTACAAAGAGTTATAGCCTTGGAAACCCAGGAGGCCAGAGTATTTTCTCTCAATAGGATTGTTATGCACCCAATGGCAATGAGTGTTGTTGGATTTTGTTTCCTTATTGTTTTCTGTAGCTATGGTGGGGTATAGGGGTTATGTGTTGGGCTGCTGAACGCAATGTCTGAAATGGCAAATTTGAAATCCCCAGACACTCCAAGGGAGAAAGATGAGGCTTTCTACTCCCCTAAAGAGTTCCAGTCTCAGAGCAGCCAGTCCACAAAGAGAACAACATGGCTGGCCCCACTATGAGACATGATGCCCCTCAGTGACCAAGGGTGATACAGGGGACAGCACTGGAGACACAGTGTGCGAATTGCACCTAACCTGATTCCACCACACCGAGGCAAAGTGTGGTGGAGTGCAGTGGAACAGCAAGGGAATGGAGTGGCAAGGTCCCCAGGGAATGCTGAAAGTGGACTTTGGGGCCAGGTTGTGGTGCCTCAACAGACTGGATTGGAAAACACTCCTAAGGTCCAACAAATGATCCTTGAACTAACTACAAGCTCTTCTTTCTTGATGTGTTTTGTTTTGTTCTTTGTCAGTGGTTTGTTTTTGTTGTTTTGTTGTCTGGTTGTATATTGTTGCTTTGTTTTCCTCTGTCTTGTTTTCGTGCATGTTAGTGTCTCCACAGGTCTGTCTAAATAAGACAGGCTGGATGAACTATCTGGAGGAAAAACAACAGGACCAACAGTTCCGGGGGCACTTGGGATAGGGGGAGGTGCAGGGGGGGGTAAGGAAATGGTGTTAACAAACACAGGGACAAGAGAACAACATGAGACTCAAAATGGTAGTGAGGGGGAAGTGGCAGGTCTGGTAGGGAATGATCAAGGGTAAGGTTACGTAAAGAAGAGGTATAGCTGTAACCCAGGTGGGGACGGAGCATAGTAGTGGGAGAGGAGGAAAGTCAAGGGAGATGGAGGAAAGAGCTAGGAGTCAAAGTGCATTTATAGAGGTCTAGACAAAGACATGTACATGCAAATATAAATATCATAGAGTCTCCTTTGTAGTGGTAGACCCCCAATCATAAAATTATATTCTTTGCTACTTCGTAACTCTCGTTTTGTTACAAGTTATGAATAGTGCCACCCTGTAAAGGTTTTGTCTAAGCCCCAAAGTGGTCACGACCCACATGGTGAGAACCGCTGCTCTAAATTTAGAGGAGTTGCTGTTAAGGTCTATTTCACCATACTGTTAGAAGCTCAAGTCCATTTGTTGTTGTTGTTAGGTGCCGTCGAGTGGGTATGTCTCATAGCAACTCTACACACAATATAATGAAACGCCGTCCTGTCCTGTGACATCCTCACAGTGGTTCTCTGCTTGCGCTCATTGTTGCAGCCACTGTGCTAATGCATCTTGTTGGGGACCGCCTCTCTTTTCCTGCCCTTTCATACCAAGATTTGGGACTTCCTCTAGAGCAGTGGTTCTCAACTTTCCTAATGCCATGATATTTTCATACCGATTCTCATTTAGTGGTGAACCACCCCCCCCCAACCATAAAAATGATTTCATTGCAGCTTCATAACTGTAATTTTGTTACTGTTATGAGAGACGACACCCCTGTGAAATTTTCATTCCATACCCACAAAGGGGTCGCGACACACAGGTGAAGATCCCCTGCTCTAAACTAAGAGGAGATTCTCTTAAGATAGAATTCAACATACTGGTAGATGCACAAGTTCTGTTGTTATTGGTGTTTGGTACCATCGAGTGGGTTTTGGCTCATAGTAACTCTATGCACAATATAATGAAACGCTTTCCCATCCTATGCCATCCTCACAGTGGTTCTTTTGCTTGTGCTCATTGTTGCAGCCACTGTGCTAATCCAACTTTTGGGTAGCTGCCTCTTTTTTGTGGCCTTTCTGCTGTACCAAGACTTTTGTCTTCCTCTAGGGCAGTGGTTGTCAAATTTCCTAATGCCATGACCCTTTCATACAGTTCCTCATGTAGTGGTGACCCCTATCATAACATTATTGTTACTTCGTAACTGTAATTTTCCTACAGTTATGAATCATTTCACACCTGTGAAAGGGTCATTCGATCGCCAAAAGTGGTCGTGAACCACAGTTTAAAAACCGCTGGTCTAAACTAAGAGGAGTTTCTCTTAATATCTACTTCACCCTATTGTCAGAAGCACAAATCCTATAGTTATTGTTAGATTCTGTTGTGTAGCTTTCGACGCCTAGCAACTCTAAGCACAATATGATGGAAAGGTGTCCTGTCCTGCGCCATCCTCCCAGTGGTTCTTTTGCTTGCGCGGATTGTTGCAGCCACTGTTGTATTCCATCGTGCTGTGGGCTGCCTCTTTTTGCTGCCCTTCTACTGTACCCAGATCTATGTCTCCCTCTAGGGCAGTGGTTTTCAACCTTCCTAATGTCATGACTCTTTCACACCATTCCTCATGTACTAGTGACCCCCCCCCCAACATAAAATTATTTTCCTTGTTACTCCATAACTATAAATTTGCTACTGTTATGAATCAGGTCACCCATGTGACCCACAGTTAGAGAACTGTTACTCTACAGTAAGAGTTTCTTTTAAAGTCTTCTTCAGCATATTGTTAGAGGCACAAATCCTATTGTTTGGTGCCTTCGAATGGGTTTAGGCTCATGCCAACTCTATGCACCATGTAATGAAATGCTTTCCCGTGCTGTGCCTTCCATACAGTGGTTCTTTTGCTCACACTCATTTTTGCAGCCACTGTGCTAATCCATCTTGTTGGGCACTGCCTCTCTTTTCCTGCCCTTCTGTACCGAGATATGTGTCTTCCTCTAGAGCAGTGGTTCTCAACTTTAGAAATGAAACAACCACTTCACACCATTCCTCGTGTAGTGGTGACATCCAACCATAAAATATTTGCATTGCTACATCATAATTGTAATTTTGCTTCTGTTATGGATCAGGCCACTCATGCGAAAGTTTCGTTAGTCTCCTCAAAGGCGTCTCGACACACAGTTGGAGAACCAATGGTCTATATGAATAGGAGTTTCTCTTAAGGTCTACTTCAGAATATTCTTAGAAGCCCAAGTTCTTTTTATTATTGTTTGGTGCCTTTGAGTGTGTGTTGGCTCATAGCAACTGTATGCACAATATAATGAAACTCGGCCCCATGTCGTGCCATCTCACTGTGGTCCTTTGCTTGCGCTCACTGCTGCATCTCTTCCATCTTGTAGGGGCTGCCTGACTTTTGCAGCCCTTCTGCTGTACCAACATTTGTGTCTTCCTCTAGGACAATGTTTCTCATACATCCTAATTCTGTGGCCCTTTCGTACAGTTCCCAATGTAGTGGTGGACCGCAATCATAAAATTATAAAATTATATTCATTGATATTTCATAACTGTACTTTTGCTACTGTTATGAATCAGGCCATCACTGTGAAGGGGTGTTTCAAAACACCTCCCACCTGAAAGTGTTCACGACCCAATATTGAGAACCCTGCTGTAAACTAAGAAGAGTTGCTCTTAAGATTTACTTTAGCATATTGTTAAACACACAAGCCCTGTTGTTATTGTTGTTAAGTTCCGCGGAGGGGGTTTTGGCTCATCGCATCTCTATGCACAATATCATGAAATGCTTCCCAACCTGTGCAATCCTGACAGTGTTTGTTTTCTAGTGCTCATTGTTGGAGCTATATTGGGGGGGTCTGGCTATTTTTTGTTGCCCTTCTACTCTACCAAGATTTGTGTATTCCTTTAGGGCAGTGGTTCTCAACCTTCCTAATGCCACAGCATTTTCATACTGTTCCTCATATAGTGCTGACTGCCAAATCATAAAATTATTTTATTGCAACTTTGTAACTCTAATTTTTCTACTGTTATGACTGGGCCACCACTATGAAAGGTTCATTCATCCCCCAACAGGGCTCGTGACCCAAAAGTTGAGAACCACTGCACTAAACTAATAGGAGTTTCTCTTAAGGTCTACTTCAGCACGTTATAAGAAACACAAGTCCTGTTGTTTTCTTGTCAGGTGCAGTCGAGTGGGTTTTCACTCATAGCAACTCTATGCTCCATATAATGTAACGCTGCCCCAACTTGTGCCATCCTCACAGTGTTCCCTTAGCTTGAGCTCATTGCTGCAGCCACTGTGCTATTACATCTATTTGGGGGCTGACTCTATATTGCGGCCCTTCAACTGTATCAAGACTTGTGTCTTCCTGTAGGACTGTGGTTTTCAGCAATCCTAATGCCACGACCCTTTCATACAGTGCCTCGTGTAGTAATGACCCCCCAACAAAAAAAATTATGCTGTTGCTACTTCATAACTGTAATTTTGCTACTGTTACATATCGGCCCACGCCTATGGGAGGGTCATTCGAACACTCCCAAAGGATTTACCACTCACAAGTTGAGAACAGCTGCTCTAAACTAAGAGCAGTTTCTCTCAAGGTTTAGTTGAGCATATTGTTAGATGTATGTTTCCTCCTGTTATTGTTGTTCGGGCCGTGGAGAGGGTTTGGGCTCATAGCAACCCTGTGCACAATATAATACAGGCCTGCCCAGACTTGCATCATCCTCACAGTGGTTCTTTGCTTGCGATCATTGTTGCAGCCACCGTACAAATCCGTCTTGTAGGGACTTCCTCTCTTCTGCTGCCCTTCTACTGTACTTGCGTCTTCCTCTAGGACAGTCTTTCTCACCCTTCCTATTTCTACGACCTTTCCATACAGTTCCCAATGTGTAGTGGTCGTCCCCAAAGCATAAAGTTTTTTTCTACTGTTTTTCCATAACTGTAATTTTGCAAGTCTTATGAATCTAGTCACCCTGTGAAAGGGTTGTTCAACCAACCAAAGTGGTCACAAATCACAGGTTGAGAACCGCTGTTCTAAATTAAGAGGAGTTTCTCCTGTGGTCTAGTTCAGTATTTTATTACACACACGAGTCCTGTTCTTATTGTTGTTAGGGGCTGTCGAGTGGGTTTGGCTCATAGTTGGCTCATAACAACTCTATGCACAGTATCATGAAACACTGTTCCATCCTCTAACACCCTCACACTTTTCTTTTGTTTTCTTTCATTGTTGCAGTCTCTGTGCTAATCCATCTTTTGGGGGACTGCCTCTCATTTGCTGACCTTCTACTGTACCCAGATTTGTGTCTTCCTCTAGGGCAGTGGTTCTCAAACTTCCTAATGCACGACTCTCTCACACCATTCCTCATGTATTGGTGCCCCCCCAATCATAAAATTACTTTCCTTGTTACTTTATAACTAAAATTATGCTACTGTTATGAATCAGGCCACCATGTGATATAGTCATTCTCGCCCCCACCCCCCAAAAGGCATCACTACCCACAGTTTGAGAACTGCTATTCTACACTAAGAGGAGTTTATTTTTAAGGTATGTTTCAACATATTGTTAGAAGAACAAATCCTGTTCTTCTTTTTGGCTGCCTTCGAGTGGGTTTTGGCTCATACCAACTCTATGCACAATGTAATGAAACGTTGTCCTGCCCTGTGGATCCTCACAGTGGTTCTTCTGTATGCGCTCATTGTTGCGGCCACTGTGGTAGTCCATCTTGTTAGGGACTACCTCTCTTTTCCTGCCCTTCCGTACCAAGCTTTGAGTCTTCCTCAAGAATAGTGGCTCTCAACTTTCTGAATGCCACTACTATTTCATACCAGTCCTCATGTAGTGGTGACACCCCAACCATAAAATATTTTCATTGCTACATCATAACTGTAATTTAGCTTCTGTTATGGATCAGGCCACCCATGTGAAAGGTTCATTAGTCTTCTAAAGGCACTGTGACACAGTTTGAGAACCACTGGTCTAAACTAAGGGGAGTTTCTCTTAAGGTCTACTTCAGCATATTCATAGAAGCACAGTCCTCTTGTTTTTGTTTGGTGCCTTTGAGTGTGTGCTGCCTCATAGCAACCCTATACACAATATAATGAAACGTGAGCCCGTCTCGTGCC
The DNA here is from genome assembly GCF_050624435.1 of Tenrec ecaudatus. NCBI lineage: Eukaryota > Metazoa > Chordata > Mammalia > Afrosoricida > Tenrecidae > Tenrec > Tenrec ecaudatus. The sequence goes on from NC_134530.1 coordinate 292,144,274, forward strand.
ACCCTCACAGTGGTTATTTTGCTTGTTGTCATTGTTGCAGCCATGGGCTAATCCAACTTTTGAGGGGCTCCCTCTCTTTTGCTGCCCCTCTACTGCCCTTTCATTCATTTCCTCAGGTAGTGATGAACCCCCAATCATAAAATTATTTTCATTGCTACTTCGTAACTTTAATTTTGCTACAGTTATGAATCAGGCCTCCACTGTGAAAGGGTCATTTGACCCCCCCAAAGGGATAGCGACCCACAGGTTGAGAACCACTGCTCTATACTAAGAGGAGTTTCTCTTAGGATCTACAGCACCATATTGTGAAAAGCATGAGTCCTACAGTGATTGTTGTTAGGTGTTGCCCAGTGGATTTCGACTCTCAGCAACTCTACGCACAAGATAATGAAACGCTGCCCCGTCCTGTGCCATCCTCACAGTGGTTTCTTGTCTGCTCTCATTGTTGCAGCCACTGCGCTAATCTATCATCGGGGGTCTGGCTCTCATTTGCTGCCTTTCTGCTCTGCCAAGATTTCTGTCTTGCTCGAGGACAGTGGCTCTCAACCTTCCTATAATGCCACAGGCCTTTTATACCACTCCTCATGTAGTGGGTACAATCCCAGTCATAAATTTATCTTCATTGCTACTTCATAACTGTAATGAAGCTACTGCTATGAATTGGGCCACCCCTGTGCAAGGGTAGTTCATCACCCTAATGGAGTCGTGATGCACAGGTTGAGAATCTCTGCTCCAAACTATGAAGAATGTCTCTTAAGATATATTTCAGCACATTGTTAGAAGCAAAAGTCCTGTTGTTATTGTATTTAGGTGCCTTCCAGTGGGTTTTGGCTCATAGCAACTCTATGCAAAATGTAACGAAACGCTCCCCCATCCTGTGCATTCCTCACAATGGTTCTTTGCTTGTGCTGGTTGTTTCAGCCACTGAGGTATTCCAACTTGGAGGGGCTGCCTCTCCTTTGCTGCCCTTCTACTCTACCAACATTTGTGTCTTCTTCTCGGACAGTGGTTCTCAATCTTCCTAATTCCACGACCCTTTCATGCAGTTCCCAATAGATTGGTGGACCCCCAGTCATACAAAATTTTCGCTGATATTTCATTACTGTAATTTTGCTAATCTTATGAATCAGGCAACCCTTGTGAAAGGGTCATTCAACACACTCACTCCCCAAAAGGGTTCGTGATTCATAGGTTGAGAACCCTGCTCTAAACTAAGAGGAGTTTCTCTTAAGATCTACGTCAGCATATTTTTAGAAGCTCAAGTCCTTTTTGTGTGTTGCTGTTAGTTGCTGTCGAGTGGGTTTTGACTCTCAGCAACTCTACGCACAATATAATGAAACGCTGCCCCGTCTTGTGCCGTCCTCACAGTGGTTTGTTGATGGCACTCATTGTTGCAGCCACTGAGCTATTCCATCTTGTAGGGTCTGCCTCTCACTTGCTGCCCTTCTGCAGTACCACGTTTTGTGTATTCCACTTGGGCATTGTTTCTGAACCTTCTTAATGGCATGGCTCCTTTATACAATCCTTAATGTTGTGCTGATCCTCTAACAGTAATTTTTTTTCATTGTTACTCCATTACTGTGATTTCTCTACTGTTATTAATTGGCAACACCTGTGAGAGGCTCGTCTGAAACCCCATAGGGGTTGTGACCCACAAGTTAAGAACCACTGCTCTAAATTTAGAGGAGTTTCTCTTAAGATGTAGTTCAGCATATTGTTAGAAGTACACGTCCTGTAGTTATTGTCGTTAAGTTCCGTCGAGTGGGTTTTGACTCTTAGCAACTCTATGCACAATATAATGAAACGCTGCCCTGTCCTGTGTCACCCTCACCATGCTTGTGTGCTTGGCCTCAGTGTTGCAGCCACTGTGCTAATCCAACTTGTTGGAGACTGCCGCTCTCTTCCTTCCCATCTGTACCAAATTTGTGTCTTGCCCTAGAGAAGTGTTTCTTAACCTTCCTAATGCCACTACACTTTCATATCGATTCTCATTTAGTGGGGACCCACAACCATAAAATTATTTTCATTGGTACTTTGTCACTGTAATTGTAGTACAGTTATGAATTGGGCCACCCCTGTGAAAGGGTCATTCTACCCTCCCAAGGGGCACGACCCACAGGTTGAGAACTGCTGCTCTAAAGTTAAAGGACTTTCTCTTAAGTCCTACTTCACCATATTGTTAGAAGCACAAGTCCTGTAGCTATTTTTTGTTGAGTGCTGTTGAGTGGGTTTCTGGTCACAAAAACTCTATGCACAATATAATGAAATGCTGCCCAGTCCAATGCCATGCTCAGAGTTGTTCATTTGCTTGTGCTCATTGTTGCAGCCACTGGGCTAATCAATCTTGTAGGGGCTGCCTCTCCTTTGCTGCCCTTCTACTCTACCAAGAATTCTGTCCTCCTCTAGGGAAGTGGTTCTCAACCTTCCTAATGCCACGACTCTTTCATACCATTCCTCATGTAGTGGTGACTGCCAAATCATGAAATTATTTTCATTGCTACATCATAACTCTAATTTTTCCACTTTAATGAACGGCCCACTGCCGTGAAAGGGTCATTCGTTCCCCCAAAAGGGGTCACAACCCTCAGTTTGAGGACCGCTGCGCTAAACTAATAGGAGGTTCTCTTCAGGTCTACTTAGGTACATTGTTAGAAAAACAAGTCCTGTTTTTTTTTTCTTGTGGGTTTTGACTCATAGCAAATCTATGTCAATATAATGAAACACTGTCCCGTCTTGTGCCATCCTTGCAGTGTTTCTTTGGCTTGTGTTTATTGTTGCAGCCACTGTGCTATCCCATCTATATTGGGGCTGACTCTATTTTGTTGCCCTTCAACTGTATCAAGAACTGAGTCTTCCTCTTGGAAGTGGTTTTCAACATTCTTACTCACGACCCTTTCATCCAGTTCCTCATGTAGTCGTGACCAACCAACCATAAAAGTATATTTGTTGCTACATCATACCTGTAATTTTGCTACTGCTATAATTCAGGCCACCCCATGAAAGTGCTGTTCGATCCCCTAAGTAGACACGACCCACAGGTCGAGAGCCACTGCTCTAAACGAAGGGGAGATTCTCCTAAGGCCTTATTCAGAATATTGTTAGAAGCACAAGTCCTGTTGTTATTGTTGTTGGGTGCAGTCGAGTGGGTTTGGCTCATAGCCACTCTCTGCACAATATAATGAAAGTCTGGGGGTCTTAAAGGCTTGAAGGCAAACAGGCTGAAATCTAGCTCGGAAGCAACAAAGCCCACAGAGAAGAAGAACACAAGCCTAAGTGAACACGAGGTGTTGAAGGGATCAGGTAGCAGACACCAAAGAACAAAAACCAATACTGTGTGATCACCTTCCCCACATAAACGCTGAAGATGAATGTGTGCATAAGTAAGTGTGGTGAAGAAGGCTGATGGTGCCCGGCTATCAAGCGATATAGTGTCCCAGGTCTTAAAGGATTGAAAGTAAACAAGCAGGCCCAGAAGCAACAAAGCCCACCTGGAAGCATCACACCAACATGTGTGATCATGAAGGGCTGAGGGGACCAGTTTTCAAGCAACAAAGGCGGGAGGGGGTATTATATCATCGTTAATGAGGGGAGTGCATGACGGGGGACCAATGCCCACCTGTAGGCAACTGCACATCCCTTGCGGAGGGGTTGTGGGAAGGAGATGAGTCACTCAGGGTTCAGTGTAGCAATAATGAAACCCACAACCTTCCTCTAGTTATTAAACACTTCCTCCCCCCACCTCTCATGATCCTTATTCTACCTTGCAAACCTGGTTAGACCAGAAGATACACAGCGCTACAGATGGGAACAGGAAACACAGGGAATCCAGGACAGATGAACCCCCCAGGACTAGCGGTGAGAGTGGCGATACTGGGAGGGAAGTGGGTGTAGAAATGGGAAACCGATCACAAGGATCTACATATAACTTCCCCCCTGGGAGATGGGCAACAGAAAATTGGGTGAAGGGAGACACCGCGCAGTGTAAGATAAGAGAAAATAATAATTTATAAATTATTAAGGGTTCATGAAGGAAGAGGAGCAGGGTGAGAGGGGGAGAGGGGAAAGGAGAAATGAGCTGATTCCAGGAACCCAAGCGGAAAGAAAATTTAGAGAATGATGAAGGCAACGAATGTATAAGTGTGCTTTACACAATTGGTGTATGTATGGATTGTGATGAGTTGTATGAACCCCAATAAAATGATTTTAAAAAAGAAAAAGAAAGAAATGTCTATAAATGAATGAAGGCAACATATGTACAAAATGCCTGATGCAATCAATATGGATTGCAACAAAAGTTGTAAGAGTCTCCAATAAAAGATTTTTAATAAAAATGTATATATAATAAATATTTTCCTAATTTATATAAATGACTAATAAGAATAAAATTAAGCAGCCTGGGTTTTTTATAGGAAAAAATAATGATAAAAGAACAAACGAGAGATTCAGCAGGAAGCAATGGATAGGAAAATATTATAAGGAAAGTTTTCTCTTATATGGAATGTACATTCTCTTACATGACAACAATCAGAATATGCCATAAGAACCTCAGACCAAATACTAGAATAAAATAGAGGAAAACATACCCACCCTTCAATAAAATGCTATATGCTTTCGATGATTTTCACAAAAGGTCAAATTCTTTAACAAAATATATTGTTCATTCAAATTTTTAATTATGCATAAATTTAGGTCTACTTGCATTACATCTCATAAAAAGGCATAAGAATTGTTTTTGCTCTATCTAAAACTAAATAGAAGATAGTGAAGGTGAAAAAATAGCTTTCGTGAATGTTGCTTTGAAATACAAATGGCATTGTCCTAAGAAATTATAAAGATTTAATTTTTAAAAATCATTTTATTAGGGGCACATACAACTCTTATCACAATCCATACATGCATCAGTTGTGTAAAGCACATCCGTACATTCATTGCCCTCATCATTCTCAAAACATTTGCTCTCCACTTAGAGCCCTGGCATCATGTCCTCATTTTTCTCCGCCCTCCCTGTTACCCCGTCACTCATGAACCCTTGATAATTTGTCAGATCTTACATATTTTGTCTCCCTTCACCGACTTTTCCATTGTCCATCCCCCAGGGAGGAAGTTATATGTAGATCCTTGTAACTGAGGTCTCAGAGCAGCTGGGTGTGATGCAGGGGAAGCTCTGGAAGCAGCTGCAGACACTGCGGGAGTTGGCAGCCCAACAGTGAGGGTCACTGCATCCGTGGGTACCAGAAAACTGGCTGGGGTTGCTTATTCCCCTAGATGCTACCCCTGCCTTGAAGAGAACCATGACAGAGGCCTGTAGACATGTGTCAGGAAAAGATGAGTCCTTCACTGTTTCTTCTTCCCACAAACTTTTGAGGAGTGCCTGCAGGGCAGGGGCTCGGCTCCCTGGCTCCAGTCACCTGCCCTTCCCAACAGCCACACCCTCACCAGCCCCAACTCCCCATGCCCTGGGTTTGCTTCTTGAATCCAGAGGAGCAGCCTGGGCAAAGACCATGAAGAACCTTGTCCTTCAGGCAGCCCCTTTGATTGGGTCCCTTGACCTCCAGAGTGTGGACACATGCACACTAACTGTTGGGGGACTCAGGCTGTCACCACAGGGGCCAGGATCTGAAGAGGATGCTGGCACTGCAGGACTTCCTGAGGGAAGCCGAGGACGTGCAGAGCTGGCTGAGCAGCCAGCAGCAGGTGGCCAGAGGAGAGAGGACTATGAGCACACCCTAGTGAGGAAGGGGCTAAGGGCAAGGAAGGTGCCCTGGAGCCGAATGAAGACGGGTAGTGGAGGGGGGCTGCATGCACAAGGGGCTGATGGGGAACTTCAGTCTGGACTGAGGACAGCTGTGGCTTCCTATTCCCCTCTCTGCGTAGAGGGGCAAGTTCTGTGGCTGTCCTGTCCTGCCCTGCCCAGTCACTCACTGAGGTGTCTCACAGCCCACCAGCCAGGGCCCCCTGTAACCCCTCTCCTCTCTTCTCAGCTCCTCTTAACCAAGTTTGCAATGTTTCGGCACCAAGTGAAGATGGGTGGCCACCAGGGGACAGCCTGCCCCACTAGCGGAGAGCCTGCTGGAGTGGTGGCCCAGCATTGCCTCAAGGGCCCAGCAGTGGTGACAGGACCAACAGTGAGTACCAGCAGCCTGCAGCAGGGGTGAGTTTGGGAGGAGATGCTGGGCATGGGATGAAGAAGCTTCCAGGGAGACCCTTGCTGTGCTGCGGCTCTGCCAAACCACTGTCTCGGGAGAGGGTCCGAGTTCAGGGAACCCAGGGCAGCCCCTGCTGTCTGCGGCCTGTGGAGGAGGCAAAGCTGGGTCGGTGGATCAGGGAGCCTGGTCACAAAGCCCATTTAGCATGGTCACTTTCCCAAGCCTCGGGCTCCCTGCACCTGCAGGGGCGTTTTGGGAAGAGATGAGCTGGGCTGAGGATGCCCTGCACAGCCCCAGGTTGACCCATGTCTCAGTACAAGCTACTGCGTTTCCAGCCCAGATGGAGCTTAGGCGAGATCCCGATTTGCCCATGATCCTAGCCCAGAGGCTGGCCCAGAGTCTCAGGGGGCTGGCATTTGCTGCATGCAAGAACCATGGAGGGGTGCAGCTTCTACCTTTGAAGGGTGTTCAGTCTCCTCCAAACACACAGCATGCCTGGGTGGCACACAACGTGGCTACCTGCCGTGTGCCGGGCTTTAAAATATACCCACCTGCTGACTCATGGGGATCCTCCAGAGGGTTTGCAAGTCAGTAAATCTTTCCAGGATCAGGGAACCTCTTCTTTCTCCTGAGGAGCAGTTAGTGGGACTGAACCATGCAACAGCCCAACACTTCCTAAGCAGGCCTCCTGGAGCATCGTTAGAGCAAGGGGTAAACTGCTAGTGATAATGGGCTCCTGGGAGGAGAGTTTGCAGAAAGGCCTGAAGCGCCGAACAAGATCTCAGGACGGTGGCCCTCTGGGAGCTTAGGACAAGTTCTAAACCCAGCCAGGAAGCTGAAGGGCTGACCAGACAGAAGCTGAGGGGGAGGAATGAGCATGCTGGGATAACTGCTGACCCCCGCCTGGGGGCAGGGCTGCCTGGTTGGACCTGTGGGAGCTGACTCAGGCCAAACAGAACCTGCTCTGAGACGCTGAGGCCACCCTCAAAGTTCACAGCCAACTGTCTCACGTGCTCGTCCGTATCCAGGTGTGTGCCTGGGGGAGGGGGTGGCTTCTACAAGTGCTGCCACCCCAGGCCCAGAGTCCCACACTCAATACCCGGGCCCTTGGCCACCATGCTGTCTCAGGAGAAAGCCACAAGCCTCCCAGATGCTGTGTCCCACTGGGTGGAGTCCCCCCTGAGGAGACATGGATCGCACCAATGAATCACACAATCTGCCTCTGACACCTTGAGGCCTCCTCACCCCCCACTATCATCACCCCAGTGCCGCTTCCCACTCTGGACTAGAGTGCATAGGTATTAGCAAGAGATAAAACTCACGACACATGGAACTCAGGAACAGGTATGGGAATAGAGATACCAAAAGAGTAGGGGGAAGGGAGGTAGAGGATGGGAGGAAAGGGAACCGATAGCAATGAATGACATATAACCACACACCCCTCGCAGGGAGAGGAGCAACAGAAACCTGAGGATAAAAGAGACAAAGGTCGATGTGAGATATGAAAATAATAACAATCTATAATCTATCAAGGAACCATGAGTGGGGGAGGAGGAAAAAAAGAGGAGCTGATCCCAAGGGCTCAATAGAAAGTAAATGTCTAGAAAAGAATGATGGCATGTTCCAGATCTGTGGGGACACAACCGATACTCTCCCCTGGGTGGGTTAGTACCAGAGGATGTACAGCGGTGCAGTGGGGATCTGGAGGCACAGGGAATCTAGGACAGAAGAACCCTTCAACACCAGCGGTGGGAGTGGCGACACCAGGAGGGAAGGGCATGTAGAAAGGGAGAACCGATCTCGGAGATCTATGTGAAACCTCCTCTCTGGGAGATTGTCAAGGGGGAGACGGGTGAGGGGAGACGCCGGGGAGTGTAAGATAAGATATAATAATTATTTATAAACTATCAAGGGACCAGGGGTGGGATCAGGGAGGGAGGGGGATGGGGGGGGGAAAGGGAAACCGAGCTAATTCCAGGAACCCAAGTGGAAGGTGAATTATGAGAGTGACGAGTGCAACGAATGTATAAGGGTGCTTTGCTCATTTGATGTATGTACAGATTGTGATAAGAGCCTTATGAGCCCCAATAAAAAGATTAAAAAAAAAGAAAATTATTAGGGCAAATAATGTACGGATGTGCTTTATACAATTGATGTATGTATATGTATATGTATGGATTGTGATAAGAGTTGTATGAGCCCCTAATAAAATGTAAATAAATAAATAAATAAATTTAAAAAGAGAGAAAAGAATGATGGCAATATACGTATGACTATGTCAGATACAATTGGTGTATGGATTGTAACAAGAGTTGTAAGAGCCCCCAATAAAATAAATAAATTTAAATTTTAAAAAAACCACCACTCTCTCCTCCTGCCCCTTCATCTGCTCCCGTGTGCTCTGATCAAATATGTCCATCTAACAGAGCTGCAGAGTCAATGACGTCCTTTGGAACAAATTCTTTTCGGGGGAGGGGCAGGAATCCACTTAATTTATGGTGCTGGGGCCAGCCAACCACCTCTCCAGAGTGGAGCACAGCCTGGCCCACCAGGCCGTGATGATGATGTTCCTGAGTAGAGCAGCCAGTCCAAAGAGAGAACAACATGGCTGGCCCCACTATGAGACATGATGCCCCTCAGTGACTAAGGGCGATACAGGGGACAGCACCGGAGACACAGTGTGGGAATTGCACCTGACCTGATCCCACCACACCGAGGCAAATCACTGGGGGAGTGCAGTGGAACAGCAAGGGAATGGAGTGGGAAGGTCCCCAGGGAATGCTGAAAGTGGACTTTGGGGCCAGGGCGGGGTGACCCAACAGACTGGACTGGAAAACTCTCCTAAGGGCCAGCAAACGATCCCTGAACTAACTACAAGCTTTTCTCTTGTGAACTGTTTTGTTCTGTTCTTTGTCAGTGGTTTGTTTTTGTTGTTTTGTTGTCTGGTTGTATACTGTTGCTTTGTTTTCCTCTGTCTAGTTTTCGTGCATGTTAGTGACTCCACAGGTCTGTCTGAATAGGACAGGCTGGATGAACTATCTGGAGGAAAAACAACGGGACCGAAAGTTCTGGGGGGACTTGGGGTCGGGGGTTAGGGGGGGTAAGGAAGTGGTGTTAACAAACCCAGGGACAAGGGAAAAACATGGGACCCCAAATGGTAGAGAAGGGGGAGTGGCAGGCCTGGTGGGAAATGATCAAGGGTAAGGTTGCTTAGAGAAGAGGTATACTCTAGCCCAGGTGGCGATGAAGCATGGTACTAGGGCAGGAGGAAAGTCAAGGGAGATGGAGGAAAGAGCTAGGAGTCAAAGGGCATTCATGGAGGTCTAGACAAAGACATGTACATGCAAATATATATAAGAGGATGGGGAAATAGATCTATGTGTCTATATTTATAGGTCAAGTATTAAGGTGGCGGAAGGACCTTGGGCCTCTACTCAAACACTCCCTCAATGCATGAATACCTTCTTTTATTAAATTGGAACTCTATGATGCTCACTCTCCCGACACGGCGGCTGGAGCCAAAGTGGGTGAACAAGTAAATGTGGTGAAGAAAGCTGATGGTGCCCGGCTATCAAAAGAGATAGTGACTGGGGTCTTAAAGGCTTGAATATAAACAAGCGGCCATCTAGCTCAGAAGCAACAAAGTCCACATGGAAGAACACACCAGCCTGTGTGATCGAGTGGTCCCAAATGGATCAGTTACCAGGCATCAAAGAACAAAAAATCATATCATTGACTGCACACCTCCATGACAGGATCGCTGAAGACAAACGGGTGCATAAGCAAATGTGGTGAAGAAAGCTGATGGTGCCCGGCTATCAAAAGAGATAGTGTCTGGGGTCTTAAAGGCTTGAAGGTGAACAAGCGGCCATCTAGCTCAGAAGCAAATAAGCCCACATGGAAGAAGCACACCGGCCAGTGCGATCACGAGGTGATCAAGGGACCAGGTATAAGGCATCATGCAAAAAAAAAAAAAAGATATAAGTGTGTGTATGTATGTGTATATATGTGTATATGTATATATGTATGTGTATATATGTATATATATATCATATTAAATGAAGGGGGAAGTGCAGAGTGGATACCCAAGGCCCAAGTGTCTACCAATGGAGATCCCCTCATAGAGGGGTTTAGGAGAGCAGATGGGTTAATTAGGGTGTGAGATAGTATCGATGAAGAACACAGCTTTCCCCCAGATCCTGGACGCTTCCTCCCCCCAACTACCATGATCCGAATTCTACCTTGCAGGGCTGGATAGGACAGAGGCTGTACACTGGTGCATATGAGGGTTGGAGGTACAGGGAATACAGGGTGGATGATACCTTCATGACCAAGGGTGTGAGGGACGATGCTGGGAGAGTGGAGGGTGAGTGGGTTGGAAAGTGGGAACTGATTACAAGGATCCACATGTGACCTCTTCCCTGGGAGAGGGACAGCAGAGACGGGGGGAAGGGAGACTCCGGATAGGGCAAGATATGACAAAATAACGATGTATAAATTACCAAAGGCATATGAGGGAGGGGAGAATGGGGAGGGAGGGGAAAAAAAAGGGGGACCTGATGCAAGGGGCTTAAGTGGAGAGCAAATGCCTTGAGAATGATTGGGGCAGGGAATGTATGGATGTGCTTTATACAATTGATGTATGTACATGTATGGATTGTGGTAAGAGTTGTATGAGTCCCTAATAAAATGTAAAAGAAGAAAAGAGAAAAAAAAAAAAACCACCAAAAACCTCCATCTGCACAGTGAGGCAGTGAAGGGACAAGAGTCCCGAGTCCCTCGGCTCTCACACAAGGCCACCAAAGGCTACATCTAAGTGGGGGTGGCAAAGTTGTGGATGGGTGGGCAAAGCTATCAAGCGGCCCATGAGGGACTTCATTGGCCCTGGAGAACTGGGTGGGAAGGAGGGGTGGCGGGCAGAGCTGAGGGCGAGTAGACACTTGGTAAGGCTGTGGGATTGAGCGGCAGAGACATGGAGGTTTGGACATGAGTGGTGGTGGACTCAGGCCGGCTGTGACGCTGCCACGGTACCAGGTCCCCTCACCCCGTGCTCTCCCGTGCTCTCTCAGGCTCCAGGTGCAAGACTATGCCTCCTGGGCAGCCAGTGTGCAGTGAGATTTGCAGGTGGTGGAGGAGCTCCAAGAACCCGGCAGTGGAGCCCAAAACTTCAGTGTCCACCAAGAGCTGCAGGCGAAGCTGGAGGCCCAGAAGGAGCTGCACCAGTGCGCCACCCAGCGGGGACAGCAGGTGCTCCAGGCTACAGGGCCGTCCGCCATGGAGGTCGGCTCCCCTTTCTGGCCCTTCCCCAGCCCACTGGACCACCGCACCCTGGCCCCACAGGGCCAAGCACCTTTCTTTTATATATTTTTAATCATTTTATTGGGGGCTCGTGCAATTCTTATCACAATTCATACATACATGCATTGTGTCAAGAACATATGTACAGGCTCTTCCTCTAACTGTAGCGGCCTGAGGTGACCTGCTAAAATGGTTCGCTACTCATTTGACCCAGAAAACCATACAAAATCCTGCAAATACAGAGGGTCGAATCTCCGGGTCCACTTCAAAAACACCCGTGAAACTGCCCAGGCCATCAAAGGCATGCACATCTGGAAAGCCACCAAATACTTGAAAGACGTCACTCTGCAGAAGCAGTGTGTGCCTTTCCGATGGGACAATGATGGTGTTGGTAGATGTGCCCAGGCCAAACAGTGGGGTGGGACCCAGAGTTGGTAGCCCAAAAAGAGTGCTGAATGTTTGGTTCACATGCTTAAAAATGCAGAAAGTCATGCTGAACTTAAGGGTTTAGATGTGGATTCTCAGGTCATCGAGCACATCCAGGTGAACAAAGCCTCCAAGCTGCACCACCGGACTTACAGAGCTCTTGGCTAGATTAATCCACACAGGAGCTCCCCCTGCCACATTGAAATGATCCTGACTGAGAAGGAACAAATCGTTCCCAAGCCATAAGAGGATGTTGCACTGAAGAAAAAGATTTCCCAGAAGAAACTGAAGAAGCAAAAACTCATGGCTTGGGAATAAATTAAGCTTAAATAATAAAAGGTTTTTTTTAAAAAAAATAACATATGTACATTTGTTGCCATCATCATTCTCAAAACATTTGCCTTCTACTTGAGCCCTTAATATCTGCTGTTCATTACCCCCCTCCCTCCCCACTCCCCTCTACCTCACGAAACCTTCATCATTCATAAATTAATATTATTTTATCATATGTTGCACTGTCCAAAGTCTCCCCCTTCCTTCTTCTCTGCTGTCCCTCCCCCAGGTAGGAGGCTATTTGTAGATTCTTGTAATCAATTTCCCCTTTCCACCCCACATTCTCTCCACCCTCCAGGCATCGCCACTCTCACCACTGGTCCAGAAGGAGTCATCTGTCCTGCGTTCCCTGTGTTTCCAGTTCCTATCTGTACCTATGTACACCCTCTTATCTAGCCAGATTTGTAAGGTAGAATTGGGATCATGAGAGTGGGGGGAGGAAGCATTTTAGAACTAGAGGAAAGTTATATGTTTCATCGTTGCTACCCTGCACCCTGACTGGCTCATCTCCTCCCCACAACCCTTCAGTAAAGGGTGTCCGGTTGGCTACCAATGGGCTTTGAGTCTCCACTCTGCACTCACCCACATTTTCAATGATATGATTTTTTGTTCCTTGATTCTTGATACCTCATGATCCCTTCGACAGCTCGTGGTCACACAGGCTGGTGTGTTTCTTCCATGTGGGCTTTGTTGCTTCTGAACTAGGTGGCCACTTGTTTATCTTTGAGCCTTAAAGATCCCAGATGCTATATCTTTTGACAGCCAGGCACCATCAGCTTTCTTCACCACATTTGCTTATGCACACGTTTGTCTTCACTGATCGTATCAGGAAGGTGGGCACCCACTGATACGATTTTTAGTTCTTTGATGTCTGATAACTGGTCCCTTCTACACCTCGTCGTCAGCCAGGCTGGTGTTCTCCTTCCATGTGAGCTTTGATACTTCTCAGCTAGATGGCCGCTTATTTATCTTCAAGCCTTTAACACCCCAGACGCTATATCTTTTGATAGCCGGGCACCGTCAACTTCCTTCACCACATTTGCTTATGCACACATTTTTCTTCAGCAATCGTGTCGGGAAGGTGTGAATACTGGAATGCCAATTTAATAGAACAACGTGTTCTTGCATTGACTAAGTGCTTGAGTGGAGGCCCAATGTCCATCTGCTGCCTTAGTATTAAACCTATAAATATATGCACATAGATTTGTTTCCCTACACTCATATAAATATATTTACATATGTACATTCCAGTCTTTGGACCTCTATAAATACCCTTTGTCACCTAGTTCTCTCCTCTATTTCCTTTTACTTTCCTCTTGTCCCACTATCATGCTCAGCCTTCATTTGGGTTTGAGTAATTTCTCTCAGTTACCTTGCCCTTGCTGAATCCCTACCAGACCACTCACACCCTCCTTGCTACTGATTTTGGATAACTTTTTGCTCCCCTGTCCCTGGGTTGGTCAGCACTACCCCTTTGCCCCCTTCTCTCCCACTCCCCTATTCCCCCAGAACTATTGGTCCCCTTGATTTCTCCTCCAAACTATTCATGCAGTCTATCGTATCTCGATAGGTCTGTAGAGATAATAATATGCACCAAAAATCAAGTCATTGCAAGATAGGCAATGAGTGAGAACACAGCAATGACAACAAAAAGGAAACCAACTACCCATAGAAGAATAAATTAATTTTGGAAGGCAAATGCTTTGAAAATGATGAGGGCAAAGAATGTACAGATGTACTTTATACAACTGATGTAAGTATGGATTGTGATAAGAGTTGTATGAGTCCCTAATAAAATGCTTTTTTAAGAATAAAATAAAAGAAAAAAAATTAAAGAAAGAAAATCCTATACATAGATGAAGGTCTGATTTTAATCTCTAGGCGTGTCCTTCAGTCAGGTCCAATGGGGTACCATGCTTTGGCCCCAGAGTCTGTCCTTTGTACTACCTCAGGGGCTCCCTGCTCTGCTCCCACGGTTGCTCTGCCACACACTTTAGTGGTTGGCCTCAGTGCCATAGGATCAGTCTGGGCCAGTTCTAACCCTGAGTCTCCAGTGTTGTCCCCCTTAGGGCCCTGGGCCATCAATGGACGGTGTGTCTCCTAGTGGGATCAGCCACATTGTCCACTCTGTCCATTGGCTGTTCAGAGCCGGGATATCGTCCCCCAGGCCTGATGGGCCAGGATGTGCTCCACTCTCTCTTCCTCCCCCTTCTTTGCTCCCATTTGCTCTGATCAAACATGCCCCTCTCTCCTAGATGCAGCTTCAGTGCTGTCCTCTGAAGTAAATTCTTCTGGGGGCAGGGGCAGTTGTCCACATAGCTGGTATGGGAGCCCGGCCCTCAGGCCCCTCCACTGGCTCCCACTCCGTGCGGGCACACTGCATTCATCTGGCACTGGCTTGATATCTGGTCCCTCTTTCCCTGTGGAAACACAAACAATACCCTCCCCTTGGGTGGGACAGTTAGGCACCTTTTCTCTGGAGCTTCCCTCTGCACCACCTTCAGTTGTGTCCATGCCCATGCCCAGGTCCAGGAAAGGCTATGCGTCATGCAGGATGCTTGGGAGCAGGTCTTTCAGGCCTGGGAACGGAAGCAAGGGAGAAGCCAGGCCATGCACCACAAGCAGCTCTTCCTCAGACAGTGAGGCAGCTGGACAAGATCCTGCAGGCTCAGGAGACAGCTTCCCTCACCACACACAGACACACTGACCCCAGGACCTCCAGTCCTTCTGTAGTACCACCCCAATCCCCCTTGCTTCCTGGATCACTGGCTGCTATTCTGATACGGAGCTAGATAGTGTGTCTTCCCAAGTGGCCAAGGGGACACCTGAGCCTCAGGTCACTCAGGGCCATCTCCTCCCCACACCTGGCCCCGGCCGGCCAAGCCCTACGCGGTTTGGTTGGAAATTGATGGGGCTCCCCCCACCTCGTCAGAAGTTGGGATGTTCCAAACGGCCATCAGGTTGGAGTGCTCTTCTTCATCAGGTTCCTTCCCCTCCTGCTCAGCACCCACCTCCCCACCCCCAGCCGCAGGCGCCTTGATGCACCCCCAGAGAGCCCAGGCTGTAAACCAAGGTTCTGGCAGATGTTGCTGTCTAGGGTTCCCTTTGAACCACCATCTGTGCCCCCAACACGCCCCCCCACCACTGTGTCACCTCCATGGCTCCCCCAGGTCTTCTAGGAAGCCAGTGCCCTGGAGGGCTCTGTGGAAGAGGTGGAGCGGCTGATCCAGAAGAATGGCACCTTCCAGAGGTGCTGAGCACACAGGACAGGGAGGTGATGGCCGGGACGGTCATGGGCGTGACCCTGATAAGGCCGGGGTATCCAGACTGTTGGGGGCACACGGTTGAGCTGTGTATGCACACCGAACCTGTGCTGGTGGGTGAGGGATTACCAAGGAGCCAGGGGCTCCAATCCAGGGCTGGTGACCAAGCCGAGGTGCCCAAGCACCCAGACACGCATGGGGATGGGTTAGGCCACACTCTGGGTACCACAGAGGGCATTTGGATCTGCCCATATCACATGGCCCCTGCTTCCTTCTGCCAAGGAGCCTGGCCAACCCTCAACTACAGAGCTGAGGGGAGGCCCCCGCGACTTATAGTGAGGGCTATGGGCTGTGAGCCAGCCCCAGCAGGGGTACACTCAGTACTCAGGACTGGGCCCACCTCCCACCTCCCACTGTGCAGGAGGCTGAGCTGAGAGAGCAGGCCAGGGTGCTGCCAGGCCCCTGGTTTCAGGGCCTGTTGGGCATGATACGGGGGCGGTCCGCTTGAGTGGAAGCCCTGGGAGAAGGTCAGTGACACAAGCTTCACATCTCTCTGATTACTGCCGGCTTTCTCAGGGCACCCCACCTGAACCCCATTTTACCTTTACAAGTGACCTTCAGCCCCACTAGGGGCCAAGGGGCGGCCTGCCGTGGAACGGGATGTGGAGAGTTTAATGGCTTTTCTAGGGGCAAAGCTAGGACTGGAGCCCAGGGCCCTTGATTCTCAGACCCGTGTGGACACCTTTCATCCTCATGGGCAGAGTAGACAGGGCCCCAGGTGTGGGTGAGGGGCACCCTCCACATGAGAACCCACCCATGGCTCCTGCCCAGCCACTTCCTAGATCTGAAGACTGATGGGCCTGGGCCCTGTCATCTTGGGTGAAAGAAAAATTATTGTGCTGTCCCTGAGCTTGGTCAGCATTTCACTCCTTGGCAGAGCCCGAGGGGTAGACGGGGTCACCGCTTGGAGCCAAGGCAGTATGAACATCAGGGCACTCATGTCCCCACCATCAC
The DNA here is from genome assembly GCF_050624435.1 of Tenrec ecaudatus. Classification (NCBI taxonomy): domain Eukaryota; kingdom Metazoa; phylum Chordata; class Mammalia; order Afrosoricida; family Tenrecidae; genus Tenrec; species Tenrec ecaudatus. The sequence goes on from NC_134530.1 coordinate 292,160,754, forward strand.
ACAGGACGGCGACTGGATCCAGGGGTGGGGCCAGCAGCTGGAATAGCCTGTCCCTCTTGGGGACCACAAAGAGAAGCTGATGCGGTTTCAGAAACACCTGGCCTATGAGACAGAGACCCCATGGAAGGGAGGCAGGAAGGGAATTGACAGGAAGAGCTGGGACCCCTGCTAGGTACTGTTTTTCCATCCAGCAGACTTGTCCCCAACACCCGCAGTGTCACTGTGTAGACACTAATCAGACTCTGTCACCTGCCCGAGGCCAAGGCCAAGGCCAGCCAGGAAGAAAGGATCGAAGAGAACCCTGGGCAGAAGGGCAGAGGCCAAGCCTGTAATTTGCCCATCCTACACAGGGTGCCCTTGCTAGAGTCCTGGACCTTGGGAAGGATCTGGAGAGCATGGAGTGGCTGCTGTACAGACACGAGGCTTTGGAACAGGAGATGGGCCTCCTCCAAGTTCTGGGGCAGGTATGCCACTGGGTCTAGCATCGGGGCCAGGCCAGGGGACCTCTTCTGTGTGACCCTGCAGAGGAAGAGCTGAGCCAGTATACTCCCATGCCAGGGGCCTCTTGAGCACAACCTGATCCCGTTCCTGAGCCTCCGTACATCCCCCATATCCCGGAGCAGAAGGCAGCCCTCCTCTGCCAGAGAAGCCTGGGGTCAGCCCGCAGCCTTGGCCACAGCTGCCAACAGTTTATGGACAGCTGGCAACAGCTCCAGAGCAGAGCCCAGAAGTGGCATGGACACCCTTGGGTCCATTTCTTCACCCCCTGCCCCCCTTCAGCAATCAAGTCCCATGCATCTCCTTGACTCTTTGTTTTAGGGTACAAAAGAGACCTTCAGGACAAACAATGTAAAGAAAACATCGATCAAGTCTTAAAAGAGACCACGACCACACAATGACCCAGACACATCATCCGTGAAACAAATCCAGGGAGACTCATATGTGTGTAAGAAAGAGGTCTACTGGCGATATCTAAAACAGACGGAAATAGAGTTACCATATGACCAAGCAACCCCCCCCCCCCTTACTGGGCAAGAAACAAACCAAGATCAGACATCTGTGCTCCAAAGTTCATTGGCACAGTTCACAATTGCAAGGAATTGGAAACAACCCAAATTTCCATCACCTGACAATTGGATTAAAAAGCTGGGGTACCTCTACCAGCGGGGATCAACGATATAATGTCACACCGGAAGTTCTTGGCGCCCCAGCATGGGTCTCCGGGCTTCCTGCCTCGGAAGCGCAGCAGCCGGCAAGGCGGGAAAGTGAAGAGCTTCCCCAGGGATGAGGCCTCCAAGCCGGTCCACCTGACGGCCTTCCTGGGCTACAAGGCCGGCATGACCCACATTGTGCGCGAGGTCGACAGGCCAGGCGCCAAGGTGAACAAGAAGGAAGTGGTGGAGGCCGTGACCATCATGGAGACCCCTCCCATGGTGGTGGTGGGCATCGTGGGCTATGTGGAGACACCTCGCGGCCTCCGGACCTTCCAGACGGTCTTTGCGGAACACATCAGTGACGACGAGTGCAAGCCGTGGTTCTACAAGAACTGGCACTAGTCGAAGAAGAAGGCTTTCACCAAGTACTGCAAGAAGTGGCAGGATGACAAGGGTAAGAAGCAACTCGAGAAAAACTTTAGCAGCATGAAGAAGTCCTGCCCGGTCATGCGCGCCATCGCCCACACCCAGACGCGCCTGCTCCTCCTGCCCCAGAAGAAGGTGCACCTGACGGAGAGGCAGGTGAACGGGGGCTCCGTGGCTGAGAAGCTGTACTTGGCCCGAGAGAAGCTGGTGCTAGTGAACCAGGTGTTTGGGCAGGATGAAATGATCGACATCACGGGGGTGACCAAGGGCAAAGGCTACAAAGGGGTCACCACTCGTTGGCACACCAAGAAGCTGCCCCGAAAGACCCACCGAGGGTTGTGCAAGGTGGCTTGTATATGGGGTCTGGCATCCCGCCCGTGTGGCCTTCTCGATGGCCCACGCTGGGCAGGAAGGCTACCACCACTGCACAGAGATCAACAAGATCTATAAGATTTGCCAGGGTGACCTCGTCAAGGATGGCAAGCTTATCAAGAACAATGCCTCCACGGACTACGATCTCTCTGTCAAGAGAAACAACCCCCTGGGTGACTTTGTCCACTAAGGGGAAGTGATCAATGACTTTGTCATGCTGAAGGGCGGCATGGTGGGCACCAAAAAGCGGGTGCTGACTCTGCACAAGTCCCTGCTGGTGCAGACCAAGCGCCGTGCCCTGGATAAGATCGACCTCGAGTTCATCGACACCACTTCCAAGTTGGGCCATGGACGTTTCCAGACCGTGGAAGAGAAAAAAGCTTTCATGGGACCACTCAAGAAAGACCGGATTGCCAAGGAGGAAGGCGCATAACAGATGGTACAGCTGGTGGGATCAGAATAAAGACTTCTTTTTCAGTGTGTGGGGGGGGGGGAACTGTGGTACATACATACAATGGTGTACTACGCATCGCTAAAAAGTAGTGATGAAAGTTTGAAGCACATCACTGCATGGGAAGAACTGGAGGAAAGCATGCTAAGCGAAGTAAACCAAGCACAAAAGAACAAGTACACATTGAGTCCACGGAGGTAAGCTTTAAAAAAAAGCAAAAGGGGCATAGGGGAAAAGCTACTGTATGAACATTCCTGGGGTGAGGACCAGGTAATATGGCAGGGACCAGACCAAATTCAGGGATACACATGGTAGACAGATAAAAAAGAGGCGGGGAAAGGAAAAGTAATAATAATAATAAATAAATGGGTAGCGGGGTCACAGGGCTCTAACCCGCCCAAGGGTGCCACCGTGAACCCATATATCTCCGATCTGCCTGCCTCTGTGCCTTTGCCTTGCTCACCCTTTCTCTACTTGGCTCGGTCCTACACCTGTTCTTTTGTGTCTGGCTTATGTCATTACCAGCAGCCCTGCTGGCGTAGTGGTTACGATTGGACTGTGATCTGCAAGACCAGCAGTTCAAGTCCACCAGCTGCACCTTGTGTGAAAGATGAAGATTTCTATGTCTGTAAAAGAGTTACCATCCCCGGAAACCGTGGGGGCAGTTCCACTCTGCCCTTTAGGGTTACCATGAGTCAGAGTTAACTGGATGGCAGTGAGTTGGGAGTTTTATTTATTTCATTCCCAGCATGTCTTTTCAAGGTTCATTTGTGAGCTGACATTTATCCCCCTATTTTAATGAAAGGACACCACTCCGTTCTAGAACTCGAACTCACTGACTTGGTCCATCCAAGTCGTAACTATAATGGCTGTCGTAACTATAATGCAGTGATGTCCATATTTTAAAAGAAAACGTTTTGACATGAAGTTTTTAGGGGACACAGTGAGACCAGAGCATTTGTCCCTGCTGGTGAAGGGACTGGAGGTCAATCCTTTTTTTTCCTTCTTTTTTAAGTGTCTCTATTCCCATCTACAAAAGATGGGCCCCACTCAGGACAGTATATGGTTTCTCTCCTTGAAACAAAAAAAATCCATTGTTGTGCCCATTACATAGAGGGGGCAACGAAGCTTACAAGCTAGTGCCCAGAGCCAACAGCCACAAGGCTGGTGGCTGGAGGAGGTCTGTGTGCCCACTGTGGCTGCAGGAGGGACAGAGGGGCCTGCAGGGGGGCCACTGGGCCTCAGAGACCTTCCAGGCGAGGCTACAGGAACTGCAGCAGCTCTGGGGCGAGCTGAGGGACAACTGTAGGAGGAAAGAGACCACACTCCAGGAGGCCTGCAAGGTGGGACTGTGCACGCCCTGAGCCAGGTTGGATGGGACCCCAGGTTGCCCAGTGCCACTGCTCATGCCACGTCCAGCCCCAGGCCCTGCATACGGGGGAGCATCTGGGAGCTGGAGAGCTGGCTGCATCCTGTGGAGGAGGTGCTGTGAGTCCCTGGCAGTGGATAGGACCGTCCTGGGGTGGATGAGCTCCAACTGGGGGCAAACAAGACTCGTTTCAAACACCAGCTCTGTCTCCTCTAAGGTCCCGTGTACAACTGCGACAACACAACATTGGGTCCTGCTGGGTCCCCATTAGCATCTGGGAGCAAGGCTATTTATTACAGGGAATTCTACCTTTGTCCCTTGGTGTTAATTGCAGACTCACTGGGTGACGGATTGTATCTGACACGCACCACGTTTGCCGCAGCAAACACCAAAACTTTGTCAAACTCTGTTTGGTATTGCTCCATCCCTGCATTATTCTCCCTAATGACAAAAATAATTAACACATTCATATAAAAGCACAGGATGAGGAAAGCTTTAATTTATGCATCTAGCTCAGGGTCCTACCTCTTATCAATATATGACAATCTAATGAGGCTTAATTAAAAAGTAGCAGTGAAGCAATTTAGGAAACTGAGGGATTGTCACGAGTCTGGTTGTGACAGCATGTTTTGTGCACCATGGAAGATAACAGATTTGTCTTCTGTGGTATCTCATATCCATCATCCCCAAACTACCTGCTCTTAGGGGTAGAGAGAGCGAGCTTGTCTTTGAAAAAAGTTCCTGGGTTTGGTAGCTGCTCACAGGATGGCAGGTGTAATGTATTATGAGAACTTAACAAGGCTCTGAGAAGATGGCTATTAGAAGGTCTGGCTGGAGGGCAAGGTCATGGCCCTGAAGGATTCAGGATCCAGAAGTCAAGTCAGAACTGGATGCCAGAGACTTTCTCAATCCAGCCCTCTTTGCCCCTCCCCTAAGGCCAATACATTTCTAAGGGTTATGGATTCTACTTCAGAATCTTTCTCAAACCCAGGGCCCTCTTCACCATTATTGTCTAGACCTGGTCACCTCTTGCCTTATAAATAAAAATATGGGTTTATTGTAAGTCTGGGTCTGTTAGGTTTCTCAGGTGGGAAATGTCTCGGTCCTTGGCTACACACTGGAAAGAAATTCACACCAAAGCCTGGTTGGTAATCCGAGTGGGTTTATATACATGAGAGAAGAAGGTTCCGGCATTACACTAAACTGAACACGGGCACCCTCATGACACTGCACACACAGCCCTGCTGAGTGGAAGGCAGAGAAGTAGCTGAAGGGAAGGGGCGGTGGTCTCCAGATTCCAGCCTTTTAAGGGCTTTCAGCTGGGAGGCGTCAATTAAGCTCTCCTGGCTTGGGCTTAGCCCATATTGGCTTCCAACCTCCCGTAGGGGGCCCCCTAAGCATGGAGAGGAACAACCCCTTGTCTTGCTACCTAACCGGTCTACATTCCTGCATGGCTACATTGAGATGGAACTAGCCCCTTTAGACAGCCTGTGTGGTTCACCAGGAGACACGGGCCGCAGAGTTCCCTGTGACCACCTTAAACCTTAAACTACTGTTGGAGTTTATATTACCTGTGTGGGTCTGTGGGCATGGGACGTTTCCATGCCAGAGACCTGAAGTTACACAAATAGGCATCCAGAACAGAACTCATACAGGCTCTAATAAGATGCTCAGATGCTTCTCGCTAGGATGAGAATTTAACGAAGTGTGTGAGCAGTTCAGATCTTGTAAAGGAGAACAGGTCAGTAGGGTATCCAGAGAAGAGAGCAAAGGTCAGGGGAAAAGGAGGGGGCCCAGAGACATCTGTGCTCTGTGTTTGGCCACAAGACAAGAAACCAGGTCTCCTTGCCAAAGAAAGCAGAACAGCAAGTCCCTCAGAACTACGACATTTTTAAACATGACCTATACAACACTCGGCTCTGGGAGGCGCCTTGGAAAACCATAAAAGCCCTAAAAGAGGGGCAAGGAGGAAGCCCAAGTCTTTGATTTTCCCTGCTGTGCTTTCAGTGTTGAAATGTCTGTGCACGGAGCCTTTGAAATTTTAGAATCAGAGAGTGGATTCACAAGCCAAGCTCCTGCTTTATTCTTCAATGCATTTTGGCCCAGCTTCTCCTTGGTGAGACATGTAACAGAAATTCTGGACTTAGGAGCCACTTGGTCCTTGGAAACTAGGAGATTTCAGTCGAATCTGAAACAGGGCTCTAACCACCAGCTGGACTGGCCTAGGAAGCCCAAGTATTCAGTCTCTCAAACACCAACCTCCCGTTGCTCTTCATCTGCCTCCACCTTGTTCACCTTTAGTGTTGTCCGTGGAAGTGTTTGGCACCCATCTGATGCTTCGGAACCCAGAAAGGAGGAAAGGTAAAACTGGGATTCAAATGAAACAGACTTAAGCAGGACCATAGCCAAGATGTGCACAGGGCTCCTCGCAGCATTTGTCACCTTCATTTCCCTCTTCGGACTCAGACGTGGCAAGGTTCAGAAACAAGCTTTACCAGAAAGAACAGCTGTGAACCCAGCCTGCTTCCAAGTGAGAAAAAGCCCTTTACACATGAGTTCCTGAGGTCAGCCCAGCCCTGTGCGTCCCCACCACTCCCAGAGTCCCCGGCTCTCTGGCGAAGCATTAAAGCAAGTGGAAGCAGAGATTTGCTCAGAATAAAAAATCATTTTTCACAATAGCACGGGACGTTCTGGATGGCAATCACGGCTGCACAAACCATATCCGTCCTCCAGCCAAAATGTTGGCGCCTCAGTGACCAAGCACATACATTGTGTGGCGTGACTCAGAGCCTATTCTATTTGTGGTCAATTGTTTCCTCCCTCTCCATACTTTTCACTTAGGAGACATGCTCTCTGGAGGTGGTTGAGGCTTGTCTTGTCACCAATAATCATCTCCTAAGCCTTCCTTTACAGTCACTAATTTGATGTGTTCACTTCAAGAAATGCCAATAATATGAAGTTTCAGAGGAGAGCTCCTAGAGCTCCCCCAGACAACAAGGAGGCCGAGTGTCACCGTCATTATCCTGAGCTGGGAGGGGGCACTAGTGTTCCGGAAGCTGGGGATCCGTCACTGCCTGCCCACCGCACAGACAGAGCAGGTGCTGGTTATAATTGCTTCTAGATGCCCTCCATGCTGAGTTGAAAGTCAAACCCATAAACGCTGCCCGACTGCAATAAAACTGGAGTACACAGACATTTCTGCATCATTGCTGTCTGAAAATATACTCAGTGAAGTTGGATGAGATGGCAGCAAGTGCCTAAGGAGGGGATGCTGTGGGAACACCAACAAGATGACTGTCAGTCGCCGTTTCCTCTTCTCGTCTGCTTTCCCCCCCCTATCTTTCAGGACCAAAAGACATGACAAATATGTAAGGAAACAAATTTGTTCATTTTTATAGGAGTCTGCCACCCCACCCCACCCCACCTCTGGCCTCTTTTGAGCAAGTCAGTAGAACTTTTTTTTTTTTTTTTAAACCTGGCTTCTACTATGGCAACTTCCGGAGTTGCTATGTGGCTGTGTTTAAAAGTCACCTTTGGGATCCAGAGAACAATCCTAGTCACAAAGGCATTCTCCCAGTCCCAAACAGCAATGCGACCTCATTTCAGAAGGTTGTTCTTGTTTCTGTAGACCCAGAAAGGAGTTCAAGCTGTTGATCTTGACCGTGGTTGTCGAGTCAGCCTCTCATGGGCACCTCATGGGAAGCGGAGCAAACTATGCCAGTCTGTCCTATCACCAGGGCTGGGAGGGAAGCCAACCATGGCGGGGCACAGGTCGATGTGTGGATGGAGATAATCAGGTCTTTCGTCCTTATTCTATTTCAGTCTGGAAACATCACTGAAGCCTGCTCAGTGTCATAGCAACACACAAACTTTCACTGACAGTCTGGGGCACATTGGCTGCAAATCGAACCCGGGTCTTTCGGTGAAAGACGATGAGAGATCTACCACTGCAACACCGTGTCCCTCACCTCAAACCAGGGCGGTCATTTCCCACAGATCTACCAGAGGTCAAACCAGACCACAATGCAGGATGACTGAGATTGCCACCAGAATCTGATACTGATGCAGAAAAAAACCTAACTACCATTTTATTGACTGCAACTCATACCGGCCCAATAGGACAAAAACTGCACCTTTGGGGTTTTGAGACTTTAAATCCTTACAGTAGCGGTTCTCAACCTGTGGGTCGCGACCCCTCTGGGCATCAAATAACCCTTTCACATGGGTCAACCAATTCATAACAATAGCAAAATTACAGTTATGAAGTAGCAATGAAAATAATTTTATGGTTGCAGGTGTCCACAACATGAAATGTATTAAAGGGTGGGGGCATTATTAAGGTTGAGAACCACTGCCTTACAGAAATAGACAACCTCATATTTCTCCCACGGACGGGCTAGTCAGTTCAAACCCCCGACCTTGCGATTAGCAGCTTAATGCACAGTCCACTACACCACCTGGGCTCCTAATGCTATAATAAGAGATAATATTGTTAGATCTCTCCTGGGAGAGATATACCTCAGGCCTTGGCTTCGCGCGAGAAAGAATTCACTTCGAAGCCTGGATTTTGATCCAAGTGAGTTTTTGAGAGAAGAAGTTTCAGGTTTACACAGGCACCTCAGGGCCCCTCACGGGGCACAGCCTACCTAGAAGCTGCTGGAGAGAAAGTCACTCAGTGGGCTCCGGGATCCTGCCTTTTTTCTTTTTTTTTAAATCGTTTTATTAGGGGCTCATACAACTCTTATCACAATCCATATATACATCAATTGTGTAAAGCACATTTGTACATTCATTGCCCTCGTTATTCTCAAAACATTTGCTCTCCACTTAAGCCCCTGGCATCAAGTCCTCATTTTTCCCCTCCCTCCCCGCTCCCCCATCCATCAAGAAACCTTGATAATTTGTGAGTGGTGATACTGAGAGGGTTGTGGGGGGGTGGATTGGAAAGAGGGAACTGATTACAAGTATCTACATGTGACCTCCTCCCTGGGGGACGGACAACAGAAAAGTGGGTGAAGGGAGACATCGGAGCGGTCAAGAACCTGCCTTTTCAATTCCTCCATAGGGAGGCATGGTTGACGGTCATGGTCAACCCCAATGGCTGGATTGAATTCACCTGTCCCAGATGGGCCAATCCAGGTGTAATGCCCACCTAGGTGTACCACCCCTTCCTGGCCTGAAGTTTGAACCTGAGCATATGTAATGGATGACCCAGTCCCTATGCTAAACCACCTAATAGTATTTGCAAGATGCCAAGCACCGTTCTAAACTTTTTGTGTATAATAATTCAATTATTCCACTAAACAAGCCTATGTGTGGACTCTATTTGGCCTCCTTTTACAGATGAAAAATCAGTGGCACAGGATGATAAAGTCATGAGCCTAGGACCACACAGTGAGGAAGTGGGAAGGAGAGATTTGGACCCAGGCTGCAGAGCCCATGCCTTGGGTGCCTACAGCTGCCATGTAGGACACAGGAAAGCATGGAGCAGACTCGGCGTAAGACATTAGGGAGTTGGGAGGAATGTACCATGAATGTATGTGCTATGACTTCATGAGAGTAGCTGCTACTCAGATCCAGAAGAGAATACAAGCCTTTTGCAAAAAATATTTTTGCCAAGAGAGGGTGGAAAACTGCATCTTGTGCGAAATCCCCCCAACCTGCACATGTGCATAGCTATTTCAGAAGGTTCCAAACAATGTGTGCTGTGCGGCAAACCAAACTGAGCTCAGGGGGAGCTGGTCTGTGGGTTATGTTAGCCAGAAAGTGAGCAGTTTGAACTCACCAGCCACCACTCCAAGGGAGAAAGAGGAGGCTTTCTGCTCCCATGGACTTACAGCCTTCGAAGTGGCAAGGAGCATTTCCATGAGTCCTATGATTAGGATCTCGGAGAGTGAGGATGGAGTTGGTTGAGACCTGTCTTCAGGGCATTTCCCAGAAGGGCTTCCTGCAGTGGCTCTGCCTTCAGGAATGTCTGATGACCTTGAGAGCAGCAAAGTCCTAAACACACTCGGGCAGTGGTTCTCAACCTTCCTAATACAGGTCCTCTTGTTGTGGTGATGCCCCCCTCCCCCAACCATTAAATGATTTTCTTGCTACTTCATTACTGTAATTTTGCAACAGTTATGAATTGGGTGAGCCCTGTGAAAGGGTCATATGACTCCCAAAGGGGTCGCAACCCACAGGTTGAGAATCACTGCACTAAGGGTTCCCCTCCCAGGCAGCCCTACCAGTGTCTGGTGTGCATAGTTCTGTGAGGTGAGAGAAATGGACTTAGTGTCTGCTTCTGGTGACAGTTGATGTGGGTGGGCTTTCTCCCTCTGTCAAATCCCTCTCGAGCCATTTGTCACCACAACAGAGGGAGCCATGCACAAAAAAGCAAGAAGAGGATGCAGCACAGCAGGACAGCAAGCAGAACAATGATTGAATAAGCACAATTCACTTCAATCATGAATCGGGTGCCCTTGAGATGTGAGGAAGACCCCAGTCTAGTGACATTAGATCAGGTTTAGGGATTGAGTGAAGGGACCCCTCTTGGCTCCCCTCAGCCCCTATTTTGCTTTCCCATTGACCCTGACCCTTGCATCGTGATTGGTCCTTATTCCAGCATGATGGTTGGTTTCATAACCACGGCATATGGGAATGTGTTAGTCGATATGTTATACAGGCACAGCCTCTGGAATGGGTAAGTGAGGAGGCAATTTGGGCTCGCTCATGCAGACCTCTAGTTGTCCTTGACAAGACTGGTAGAATGGATCATGTGAAGTGATTTGAGATCGGCGTTGAGATCTGATAGGTCATGCAGACTTCTAGCTGATCCTGGCAGTACCCTATTTTAAGGAAACAGAATGCTTGGCGTTTAAGTCGTATTTGAGCTTAAATTATGAGCAATAGGCTGTGGCTCACAGAGAGAGTCTATGTGGAGACCCTACATCCATTTTGAGGGGCCACAGATTCAACCGCCATTGAGTTCGTTCCTACTGCTGACTGGCAGTGGAAAGCTTGTCCCTCAGGCAGTGTGCTTGCGGCCACTCCCTGGGCCAGACTCAACGATATACGGTAGTGTGCACATCCCAATGAAGGTCCCGCTCATGCTCTCACAGGCCCTCCTGAAACTCCATGAATTGATCTGTCTTCAGTCACAATTTTGTGACAAAGTTGTTTGTTTTCTATGTCTTATTTAAGTTTTCAGGAGCCCAGGTGGTAATGTTGGATAGTGTTGGACTATTAAGAGCAAGGTCGCTGGTTCAAAGCCACTAGTCATTCCGCAGGAAAGAGATTAGGTTAATGCTTCCTGTAAAGGTAGCAACTTCAGGATCCCTACACAGAGTCACTATGAGTCAGAGTGAGCAGGACAGAATGGGTGTCATTTTATTTAAGTAACTGTGGCTGTGGGTCCTTCTAACACCATTGTGGCCTCATGCGGATGATCCCCTTCATCCAGAACAGCAGTTTGTGCCTTTTTCTTGTGTAAAACTTAGCAAAGGAGTTCAATTGGGGGTCTTTTCCCCCTAAAAACAAAGTAAATACATAAATAGAAACGAGACTATGGTGCTAATAACCAGTTGGAGAGTTGAGAGAGCTGAACTCTCAATCCTGATAGAAACCCATTGTGACTGAGCACCTGCTCAAGGTCATACACAGCCTATGAGGTTGAGCCTATGTGTTGGGGAGTAATTGTGTACATAAAGTTAACAATTTATCTTTCTAAACATTCTGTCTAAAACTTACTTTAAATAATAAGTTTTCCCCTGGGTTAGGTAAAGTTCAGGGAGTTTAACCCCCTAGTATCCACCCGCTCTCAGCATTCATCATGTTAGGCCACAGGAGGAAAATCACACCCACTACCCAGGGAGCACTGCTTCCAAAAGCACATTGCCTGTGCCGGTGGTAGATGGGAGGTACCCGGACCAGAAATGCTGACAGAGTGGAACCAGAGAGCTCAGCCCCCAGCTTCCCGAGGGAGCAGCTGTGATGGTTCACTTCTGGATGAATATGTTTAAGCAAAGGCCAAGGGCATGACTTGGGCAGCACAAAAAGCAGATGTGCAGACGTTGTTCACTGCATTCCCGAAGTTCACACACTCTCCGGAGGCTCCTTGGCTCAATGTCAGGAAGTCATTGGTGGCTTCCACCTTCAATCCCAAAAGGTCACTGCCGTCCAGTGGATTCCAACCACAGTGACCCTATATGGAGTGTTCAAGACTGTAAATCTTCATGGGAGCCAGCAGTCTCATTGTCCCCCTTGGGACAGGGAGCTAGCAGCCCGTTTTGCCACCAGGGCTCCTTCCTCTCTAATTCTGGATCCAGTCCCTCCGAATATCCTGCCCAGTCCTTGTCTAGGCTTCTTAAATGCGTTCCACGCAGCTTATGTTAGTCTCGGTGCATTCGAGAAACAAATCCACAGAAACACGTATGTATAAGAGAGTTGTATGTAAAGGGTGAGTGCACATCAAGAAAACATGCTCGTATGTGCTTATGCACCCGCTTTTTCTTTAGCGATCATGTTGGGGTAGGCTGGTGTGCATTTTCCATGTGGGCTTTGTTGTTTCTTAGCTAGATGGCCCCCTGTTTATCTTCCAGCCTTTAAGACCCCAGACGCTATATCCTTTGATAGCCGGGCACCATGGTGCTTAAGTACTACACCACCAGGGTTCATTAGCATGTGACTTATCTCCTGACATTCACACTAGATGCTCAAAATAGCAGGAGACCAGATTTCTCCTTTGTGGCCACACCAGGTACTGACAGAACCAAGAACAGAGACACAGTTATATATCTTGACTATCATTTGCAAATTATATGCCAGGAATCCCTAGGAAGTGTCTTGGAATTGCTCTACTCTGGTTCAAATTTCACACACCCTCCCAGTTTCCATACTGACTCTGCCAAACCCCTAGTAACTGATTTGCACCTCCTATCAACTTGGGGAAAAGACCCTATGCCAGATATAGAAGTGGACATACTTGGTACCCAGAAAACCTGTTCAGTGTTTTGAGGGCGGCTCAGCAAACAAAATGCGCACAGTGATTAAGCATTCAGCTGCTAACACAACGGTCAACTCTGTAGTGGTTCTGAAAGAGAAGGACATGGTAGTTGGCCGCCCAAAAGAGTTACAAACTTGGAAACCCTATGGGTATTTGTATAGGGTCGCTATGTGTTCCAATTGAGATGATTGTCATAGGTTGGGTTTGGTTTAACCCGTCTTACTGAGGAGACTCCTTCTTTACACGCGATCAGTTACTTTAGAGGAAAAAGACATGCCTGTCCCAGAACAATCCAAGGACTGGTAAAGGCAACACCCACAAAGAAACTCCCTCTGCCTGCCTAACTCTAAAATGCTGCCCATAAAACACTGCCTGGTAATATCTGGGCAGCACACTGGGGAGGTGCAGCAAATGTGTGTTGAATGTATGAGGCCATTTCATAGTTTGGCTGCACGATCAGGGTTTCTGTCATAAAGCCGATCTCTTTGACTACACCTCTCAGCAGAGATGAACACAAGCTTCCCGTTTTTTTCTCGGCAATGTCCTTGTCAAATAAAAGTTCCTTGTAGATCAGTAACTTGACACAGAGCAAAAGATATGGGAAGAGGCTCATCTTTCTCCTGGCTATGAAATAGAATGGCAAGTCCCTCCCTTCAACACACACACACACACACACACACACACGCACGCACGCACACACACACGCGCGCACACACCCCTGCCTTACAACTACATTCGGTTGATTAGCAAACAAAACTCTACAACCCAACTATGTGTTTTTCTTCTCCAGAGGAATGACAGACTTATATACCCTGCATTGTCTTTTTTTAATGGAATTGCCCCAGTTCTCCTCACCTTTCCTTAGATAGTGCAGTGAACTATTAGATGACTGCAGGTATTGAAAACTAGTACTGATTTCCAGTTTGTGTCACCTTTGGCTTTGAGCACCCTCCACTTTTCTAGTAAGCTTTCCATTGCTTTGGGGAAATGTTCTCTCTCTGAATTTATTATGTGAGGGGGGTAGGGTAATAATCAATGTGCTTATGGAGGACTACCCTTCATGATCTAAACTCATTAAGGGGCAGTGCCTGATGGAGCATCAGGTTGGAGGAAGGTTTATTAACAACCTGCATTATACAGATGACACAATTTTGCTGAAAATGAGAAGGACTTGATTCACTTTCTGATGAAGATGAAGGATTAAAGCCTTCAGTTTGGATTATGACTCAAGGTAAAGAAAGCCCAGACCCTCACAACTGGACCTATTGATAACATCATGATAAATGGAGGAAAGATCGAAATTGTCAAGGATTTTGTCTTGCTTGAATCCACAATCAATTCTCATGGAAGCAGCAGAGAAGAGAACAAATGATACATTTCACTAGTCAAATCTGCTACACGAGACCTCTTTAAGGTGTTGAAAAGCAAGAGATTACTTTGAGGACTGGGGCGGGTTGACCCAGGCCATGGTATTTTCAACTGTCTCATATTCATGTGAAAGTTGAACACTGAATAAGGAAGACCAAAGAAGAATAGATCTATTTGATTAATAGTGATGTAAAAAATATTGAATGTACCATGGACTGCCACAAGAACAAACCCATCTAACTTGGATGAAGTACAGCCAGAATGTTCCTCAGGGCAAGGATAAGGAGACTTCGCCTTAACTTTGACATGTTGTCCGGAGTGATCAGTCCCTGAAGCAGGACATCGTGTTCTGGAAAATAGAGGGACAATGGAAAAGAGGAAAGCCCTCAACAAATGGGATTGACACAGTGGCTGCAACAATGGGCTCAAACTTAAGAACAACTGTGAGAATGGTACAGTACCGGGCAGTGTATGATTATGTTGTATGTATGGTCACAATGAATCCAAACCCTCCCTATGACACTGAACAACAACAACAACAACAACAACAACAACAACAACAACCTGACTGAATCCTCTGGGAGGACTCCTGAATGTGAGAAAAATGGAACGAAGCCAGCGGAAGGATTGGAGGATGTCTTAAGTTCCTGTCTTAATCTCCTTAACCAAAAGTTATCCAACAAGTCAGTAGCCTTAAAACACTTTTCCCCCTGCTTTGGAGCTTACAGGTTCAAATTGGGGTGTGACTCTAGGTCAGGGTCCTTCTTTGTGGATACCAGAAAGTTCCTTGGCATTCCTCGCTATCTTTCTCCCCGTACTGTGTGTTACTGGGTCTATCCTGGCCTTTAACTCAGAAGTGTTTAGGTTTAGGCTCAAGCCTATTCTCATATGGCCTCATTTTTTTTAACATTTTATTAGGGGCTCATACAACTCTTATCACAATCCATACATATACATACAACAATTGTATAACGCACTTCTGCACATTCCCTGCCCCAATCATTCTCAAAGCATTTGCTCTCCACTTAAGCCCTTTGCATCAGGTCCTCTTTTTTTCCCTCTCCCTTCCTGCTCCCCCCTCCCTCATGTACCCTTAGTAATTTATACATTGTTATTTTGTCATATCTTGCCCTATCCCAAGTTTCCCTTCCCCTCCTTCTCTGCTGTCCATCTCCCAGGGAGGAGGTCACATGTGGATCCTCATAATCAGTTCCCCCTTTCCAACCCACTCACCCTCCACTCTCCCAGCATCGCCCCTCTGACTGACCCATCTCCTCTTCTAAACCCCTCTAAGAGGGGATCTCCAGTGGCCATACGGCCTCATTTATATTACAAAAGAACTCCCTTCTTTTCAAACTGGATCATGTCCACCAAGGCTCAAATTTCTCACATATTTTGAGGGGGCTACAGATCAATCCATAATGGTTCTTTTGGGTAGCTGTAACAAATGGCTACCAATCGAGTGACTTAAACAGCAGGCATTTGTTCTCTCACTTCTCTGAAGGGCAAAGGGTTAAAATTAAGGGGTGGGCAAGATTCATTCCTTCTGAGAGCTCTGAAGCAGAATCAAAGTAGCCTCTCTCTGCTTCTGGTCACTGCTGCTAATCCTTGATATTTCTTGGCTTATAGATGTACTGATCCAATCTCTGCCAGTGTCTTCACACGGTGTCTCTGTGTGCCCACTCCTCTTCTTATAAGAACACACCAATCAATGCATGTAGCATCCATCTGAAATCTAAACCCAGAAAGATGGAGCTCTTGAAATCCTTAAGTAAGCACATCTGCCAAGACCTCCTCTCCAAGTAAGGCCATAGCCTCAGCTTCCATGTGAACATGAATGAGTGTGTGTGAATGTGATTTAATGTACTACAGAGGGCACACTTTCGCCTCAGGAGGAGTGTTTCGCCAGTACCTGCTTCACAGCCCTGAGATTGCCCAGGCATTTGCCCCATTTTCTTGTCTTCGCACCATTTATCCACCATTAGGGCTTTTTCCCTAAGTTAGTCAAGCGTCAGTTTCTGTCACTTGTGATCATCACCCTCCCTCCCGCCCAGGTCACAAATTTGAACTGATACAGGCAGTTTCTTTAATGAGCACTATGTTATCCTGACTAGCAAGCATTGCTAAGGAGGGAGGATGAATCAGCGAGAACCCGCTTGCTTCATCTAGCTTCGGGGCAGTCCACAGAGGATTGATCCCTGAGCCACTAATGAATTTTGCAACTGTCACAGAACAATGCAAATAAGTAAGATCCACATCTGCTGAACACCATCATGAGGTCAAACTGTGTGTAAATAAATGCCTGTTTCAAGGAGTGAGTAAATCCTAAGGTAAGGAGTGACAGGGCTTTGTTGGCATAAACCCAGCAAGGCATTATGGGTCGGATATTAATGAACTCATGCTCCTGGGCCTCACAGAGCCCCAGCTCAACTGCTTCAGCTTGTTGACAAAATGAACTCAGGGTACCCGGTGGGAGTACTACCATTTTGATGAACAGGGTTGGTTGGGGATGATGCTTCCTAACTTGCATTTTAATACAAATTTAATGCTTCATCCGAGCAATGTGGAAAGAGCATTCAGATAAAAGAGAGGGACAAAGATCAAGTGACCAGAGGATGAAACTTCTATCTAATCTGTGCCCACTGGAATTGCTTCGTGGGAAGGTATTTTTTTGGTGGTGTGGGGTTGTTCCCCTACCCTGCTCCAAGCCTTCCTCCTCATGCCCACCCCCACCCCAGCATACATCCTACTGGGAGAATGTCTCTGAAGAATGAAGTTTTAATAAATGAAGCTTTAATGAGCCTGGTAGTCTGCCTAAGACCCCTTCAAACTGTAGTCTTTCATTTGTATTCTTCCATCCTTTTTGAAGAAATGAACCTGATGGCAGGTAGTATGTTTCCTTTCCAGGATGAGCTGATAGAGCCTCTCGCTGCTGCAGTGGGAGGTGAAACATTAAACTCATCTCAACCAAGCCAGTCTTCATTTGCACTGCATGCCCTCTCTGACCTCCAACTGCATGCTTCATTTGAGGATGACAAAGCCTCTATTATCTGAGAAGATGCGCAGACATATGAACTAATCAATGCTCCCCCTGTCCCCAGGGAGTGTGAAATTCTCCCATCATGACCCACCAGCTTCCCTGGAAATTCCTGTCTTAACTCAGGCACTTAATATCATTGGTGTCTCTGCTTCCTTCCTTCTTGCACAGCCCCCAGGCATTAACTGTCATCCTTCCTCTCCCTAAAATATACTTTGAATCTATTCACTTCATGCCATCCCTACTGCCCCAAGGTGTGTCTTGCATTGACTATGAAACTAGATTCTGTATCCATTTTCCAGGGCTGTCAAAACAAAGCATTGTAAATCAGGTGGCTTTTAAGAACAGTCCACCACCTGTCTATCAGTTCATGGTGCAGTGGTAGCTAGAGTGTTGCTGTGAAATTGGAAGCCGTGCCACCGATATGACAAACCACAGAAGGGTCAGCAATGATGGGCAGGCTTCAGTGGAACCTCGAGCCCTGTGGTGCTCAACCTTCCTTTAATACAATTCCTCATGTTGTGGTGACCCCCAACCACAAAATCATTTAACTTGCTACTTCATAACTGTAATTTTCCAATGCCATGAATCGGGTGACTCGTGTTAAAAGGTCGCTGGATACCAAAAGGGGTCACAACCCACAGATTGAGAACCACTGCTGTAGCCTAAGGCAGACTAGGAAGAAAGACCTGGTGATCTACTTCCAAATATTAACAAATGAAAGCCTTATGGGTCACAACAAAATATGATCCTATAGAGTGCTGGAAGATGAGCCACTGACCTGCACACAACAGCTACAAAAATAGACTCAAACACACCAACAAAGGCCTGCTGAACTCCAAAGCCCTAACAAACCCACTGCCCTCAAGTCCATGCCAACTCATAGCGGCCCTATACGACAGGGGCGAACTGTGTATTAATCTGTGTATGCTAGAGAAAACTCGAGGGAGACTCATGTGTATGACAGAGAGTTGGTGATTTTTAAAAATCATTTCCCTATTATTTAATCATTATATTAGGGATTCATACAACTCTTATCACAATCCATCCATCCATCCATTATAAAGCACATTTATACATTCATTGCCCTCATCATTGTCAAAACATTTGCTCTCCACATAAGCCCCTGGCACCTGATCCTCATTTTTCTCCTCCCTCCCCACTCCCCCCTCCTTATGAACCCTTGATAATTTTATTGGGGGCTCATACAACTCTTATCACAGTCATTCCATCCATCCATCCATCCATCCATCCATCAATCCATCCATCCATTCAACCACCCATTGTGTGTCAAGTACATTTGTACATGTGTTGCCCTCATCATTCTCAAAACATTTGCTTTCTACTTGAGCCCTTGGTATCAGCTCCTCATTTCCCCACTTCCATCCACCCCCTCCTCCCTCATAAATCCTTGATAATATATAAATTATTTTGTCATCTCTTACACGTCAAACATCTCACTTCCCCCACTTTTCTGTTGTCCGTCCCCCAGGGCAGAGGTTTTATGTAGATCCTTGTAATCGGTTCACCCTTTCTACCCCACCTTCCCTCCACCCTCCTGGTATTGCCACTCTCACCACTGGTCCTGAAGGGATCATCTGTCGTGGATTCCCTGTGTTTCCAGCTCCTGTCTGTAGCAGAGTACATGTTCTGGTCTAATTCTACCTTATAAATCCAGAGAGAGAGTTTTATATCAAACAGTAATTGTACATTAAACAAACGTCCCAGCCCAGTGCAGATCAAATCCATAAGTCTGATATTAGCCCATATGTCTGATATCAATCTATAAATTCCTTTTCAGACCCATAAAACATGTGCAGTGATGCTGAATGCAGGATAATCACAGGCCAATGGGTGGAAAGTCTTGTGGATCCAGTGGCATTGTAAGCATCTCAGTGCTGGCAGCGATCTCTCTGAGGCTTCTTTGGTTCAGAGGTCTGGTCGCATCCATTTGGCTTGCCTTCTGAAATGTCTCCCAAGGAGTAGCAGAGAGAGAAAGAGAGAGAGAGAGGTGTCTTCCACCTCCAAGGAGGAAGTACCAGATTTCTCAGAGTTCTCAGGAGAAGGCTATGCCCACATAAAAATCTCACTGACTATCTCCAGATTGGCAGCCTAGACTCCACGCCTACACTCCTAATCCTTAACTTGACACAAGATTAGGTGACTACCACAGGCTCCTAATCCATAACAAGCCCATTTATTTTTCCCTGCATACCGACACCAATCCAATACCCAAAGCTTTACCCAATGAGTGGAGATCTACTTCTAAAACATGAATATAGAAAAATCGCTTTTGCTTGAAGGCTCTCAAGGAAATGCTCACTGAAAACTCCATTCCTATTATCTCACCTCCCCCAAATGAGTCTTCTTCTGGGCTTTCAGTTACACCAAGATCTCTCCTGCCCCAAGGCCTTTACATGCACTGTCATCTCTTCCAAGCCCTGAAGTGCCAAGTTCAAAGTTCCAGTTAATCTCCCTGATCCTGAATTTTAAGAACTGTGTGTGTGGGAGGGAAGGGGTTGGGCTGTTTGTTGAACTGCTGGGTTTTGGAGCCATTTGTTATGCAACCTCATTTTGTCAATGACTGGTTAATTAATGCACCATTCATCTGCCCTTCTTCCACGCACAGCACATGGCTTGTATCTTTGGGATCACTCTTCCAGCATGCTCCATCTCTATGCTTCTGCTGGCATTGACCCAATCTGCCAGCTCCAGGCCTGGCTAGTCAGGGCATGACTTTCCTCTGTCCAAAGGGACTGGGTCAGACTCAGTATGTGACTCATGCTAGGTTAATGATATCTAACCCTAAAAAATGCCCCAGAAACAATTGCCCCATTACCAATGAGTCCATTTTGAATCATAGAAGGTCCCTGTGGGGTTTCTCAGACTGTAAATATTTATGTGAGCAGAAAGTTCCATCTTTTTCCCTATGAGGTAGCTGGTAGAGTAGCACTGCCAAACTTGCAGTTAGCAATCCAATGCTTACCTGATAGTACCACCAATGATTAGAAAGGAAAAGAGCCTCTCTCTAATAGAATTCCTGAGCTTCTAGATAAAACTACAGCTGTCATCAGGAAGCCTGCGTGAAACTCAAAAGGAAACAGCACTGAAAGGAAAAGGTTCAAACTCTGATGGTATCAACTGAGTGCCAGAACCCAGCTATTCCTGATGCTCTGTCCCCAGACTTACAAATTCCATAAACCTACCCATTAATTTCTTCTCCTGCTCCTTCCCTTCTCACGCCCCAAGGTACTTTGACTTAGCTTTGAAGGCACTCACAACCTCACGTGTTCTGCCTTGCACAGGTGTCTGCTTGCTTCCAGTTCAGTCCTGACATTTTCCCTATCTTTAGCCATGTTAGGCTTGCGTCCTAGAGCTTTCCTTTGCTTGTCTCCCTATTGCTCTTGTCCTATGAAGTCTGTGACTTTATCTTTAAGTCTAAGTCCTGCCCTTTCGCTTTCATAGAAATCTGTCTCTGTATCTTGGCTCGTGGCAGGTTGTGTCCTTCAAAGATGACTGTCCTAATGTTTCACATCGCACATTCTCTTGTTACAAGATGAGTTTGTGTTCACTTTTCCAGAAACAGGGTCTGCTTTCTCTCTTCCTTGCATCTTGGCAGGCCTTTGACTATGGCAGAAGTGTTGCTCTGTGACTTCCACCTGGTCGTATTGGGTTGTTCACCATTGGGACACTGTCAGGATGTTGCAAGGAAGACCAGGCCAAATGAAAATGTCATATATAGGGTTCTTCTTGAGCTCCAACCAATAGAAGTATCAGTCGTGTGAGGGAGTGAGTCTTAAGAGAGCTGCAGCCTCTGTCCTTTGAGCTACCCCAGCTAATGCTTGATCAAGCCAAAACTAGTGTCCTCACTGAACTCTGTCCAGATTGCAGATTTGTGAGCAAAATTGATATTATCATTACTTTAAGATGTTATTTGTGGGGATACTTTCTGTTAGCAGCAGATCATCAGAATACTGACTAATCAGACTGCATTGCCAATTTTACTCTCTCTCTCCATATATATATATACATATATTTATATATGTATATGTATATGGATATAGATATAGATATAGATACAGATACATATACAGATACAGGTGTAGGTGTAGGTGTAGGTGTAGGTGTAGGTGTAGGTGTAGGTGTAGGTGTAGGTGTAGATGTAGATGTAGATGTAGATGTAGATGTCGATGTCGATGTCGATGTCGATGTCGATGTCGATGTCGATGTCGATGTCGATGTAGATATAGATATAGATATAGATATGGATATGGATATGGATATGGATATGGATATGGATATGGATATGGATATGGATATGGATATGGATATGGATATGGATATGGATATAGATATAGATATAGATATAGATATAGATATAGATATAGATATAGATATAGATATAGATATAGATATAGATATAGATATAGATATAGATATAGATATAGATATAGATATAGATATAGATATAGATATAGATATAGATATAGATATAGATATAGATATAGATATAGATATAGATATAGATATAGATATAGATATAGATATAGATATAGATATAGATATAGATATAGATATAGATATAGATATAGATATAGATATAGATATAGATATAGATATAGATATAGATATAGATATAGATATAGATATAGATATAGATATAGATATAGATATAGATATAGATATAGATATAGATATAGATATAGATATAGATATAGATATAGATATAGATATAGATATAGATATCCTCCAGTCATCTTTCAGTTGGTTGTACTATAATGGTTTGTGTATTGTTATGATGCTGGAAGCTCTGTTCCCAGAATTTCAAATAACATCAGGATTGCCCATGGTGGACCTGTTTCAGTGAAGCTTCTAGACTAAGAGAGACAAGGAAGAGGGGCCTGCCAGTCCACTTCCAAAAATTACTGAAAGAAAACCTTATGGATCACAAGAGAACACTGACTGACTAATGTGTTTTGGACACACTATCAGTGGACAATTGCTAGAGGAAGACATCATGTTTGATGAAATAGAGGGACATGGAAGATCCTTATTGAGGCAGATTGACCTAATCACTGCAAAAATGTTTTGAATTAAAATGGCAGATGGGATGGTAGGAAAGAAGATGAACTAGTCTAACAGAATGGCCAAACAGATTTACCTTCCACATAAGAATACAAATAACTCCTCAATCTTGTTATAGAGTCATGATATGATGAGCTCCATCAAAGCAGAGTAGAACACCACGGAGGTCAGACCAGAAAGACCATATTGAGTTGATTTTGTATGAGAGATTCTAGTTGCTAATTATACTTTTCATAACAGACAGATGGCAGGTATAGAAGCCAAGACTTAAAATGTCTTTATCTAATTGCCTGCCTAAATATATATTTGCAATATGGTCTTCAAAGGGAATACTTTCTTTACCTTAAATTCCATTTCTTTTTCCCCTCTTTTATGTAATTTTATTGAAGTACCATTGATGTACAATAAACCATAGTGTGTTTTGCTCTTTGAGGTTTTTAAAAAGAATCATTTTTGGGGGGCTCCTACAACTCTTATCACAATCTATACATACATCCACTGTGTACATTTGTTGCCATCATCATTCTCAAAACATTTGCTTTCTACTTGAGCCCTTGGTAGTAGCTCCTCATTTCCACTCCTTCCTCCTCCCCCGCCCTCATGGACCCTTGATAATTTATGAATTATTATTCTGTCCTATCTTACAATGTCCGACATCTACCTTCACCCACTTTTTTGTTGTCCCTCCCTCATAGAGGAGGTTATATGTAGATCCTTGTAATCAGATCCCTCTTTCTACCCCACCTTTCCTCCACCCTCCTGTTATTGCTACTCTCAGCACTGGTCCTGAAGGGGTCATCTGTCCTGGTTTCCCTGTGTTTCCAGTTCCTATATGGACCAGTGTATATTCTCTGGTCTAGCCAGGTTTGTAAGGTAGAATTGGGATCATGATAGTGGGCGTGGTAGAATTTAGGAACGAGAGGAAAGTTATATGTTTCATCGTTGCTACACTGCATCCTGAATGGCTCATCTACTCCCAGCGACCCTTCTGTAAGGGGTTGTCCAGTTGCCTACAGATAGATTTTGGATCGCTAACTGTACCCCCCATCATTCACAATGATATGATTTTTTTGTTCTTTCATGCCTGATACCTGATCCATTCTACATCTTGTGATCACACAGGCTGGTGTGCTTCTTTCATGTGCACTTTATTGGTTCTGAGTTAGGTGGCCACTTGTTAACTTTCTAGTCTTTAAAACCATAGACTCTTTATCTTTTGATAGCTAGGCTCCATAAGCTTTCTTCACCTCATTTGTTTATACACTCACCTTTTGTCTTGAGTGATTGTGTCGGGAAGGTGACCATCATGGAATACCAGTTCCTTAAATTCCATATCTATAGGCTTAAGTCTTACCCACAGGAAGCCTATTTTTATTTTATCCCTTGAACAAAATCTTGCAATAATTTTCTCTTTTTGGGTAAGTCCATCCTCAATCACTTATCCTTTAACATTTACAAGAATTTATCTGTAACCAACCCCATTTACATAGTCTCATTAGTGCTATTTCCACAATAATTGCTAATAAACCTATTTTTTAGAATTGGCATAAAGCATCAGCATCAATATCCCATTGCCACTGAGTTGATGTCAACTCATGAGTACCCTATAGGACAGAATAGTATTGCCTCATAGGTTTCCAATGCTGAAAAAAAAAATCTCTTTATTGTGAGTTGGGTGAAGGTTTACAGAATACGTCCGTTTTCCATTTGACAGTTCACACATATTTTGCTTCATGATATTGACTGCAATCTGCTCAACGTAATATCACTTATCACACTTCCTCCTTGTATTTCCTGTTTCCATTCCCCCTTCTTTCCTGACCCTTCTGAACTTTATCTTTGAATAAATTATATCCTTTTGATTCAAATAGTTGATTAGTGTTACTTTTTACCTTATAGATCTACCTATTGTTTGGCTGAAGATTGAGCCAAGGGAGTGAGTTCAGTTCCAGAACTGAAGGTGCCTAAGGACAACAGTCTTGTGGGTTCCAAGAATCTCTCTCTGAGCAATACCCCTGAACATTTAAAATAAGTTTAAACTTTGCTGCACATATTTCTCCTATTCTATCCCAAAATTCCAAAGCAAACTCATTATCATTGTGTTGAAGCTGACTCTTAGAGACCCTACAAGATAGTATAGAACTTCACCCTTTGATTTTCCAAGGCTTAAATCTTTACCAGAGCAGACAAACTCATATTTCTCACATGGAGCAACTGATAGGTTAGAACCACTTACTTTGTGTTTAGGAGCTCAATGAGGAGTCTACTCTGCCATTAGAGCTCGTTTAGAATGCTATCCAGGATTCCCTAATGCTATCCCTCTCAGATCAGTTGGTAGTGGTAATAAATGTAAATCTTAAGGGGGTCAGACTGCCACATCGTAACTCTTCCTTGGGGAAGATGGTGGGTTTGAACTGCTGATTGATTAGCCCTTAAGTGCTTAATTACAGCCTAACCAGGGTTCTCCTTAACATCAGAACAGTGGACACTTATTGGTTTATCTTGCTGGTCTCTGTTCCCTAAACATTGCACTGCATCCACAGGGTTTTCTTCCACAACACACAGCTGCTAGTGTTTTTGGTTTGTTTTTTCCACATGACTTCACCTTCCTGGTCAAAACTGATTTGTCCAGGGCTAAACACACAATGACAACATAGCCATATTTGCACACTACAAAATTTGAAGTGAGACAGCGAGCTATTTGTTGAGTTTTTTGAATGACAGAAGTCTAAAAGGAAGTGTTATGATACAGGAAACAGTGAGTTTTGATGTCCAGGATCTATGCTGGGGACCCAGTTGGCACTCCGAATGACTATTCAAAGTGATGGTATGAATTCTCCTCTTCCATGACCTACACATATAATAGATATAACCACTAAGTCCATGATTTGACAAATGTCTTGTGTGATTGAGTTTGGGTTCCCCATAGGATTAGATCCTGAGTCAAAGGTTTTAATTAAGCCATTTTTGGGGAGATATCAATAAGGAAATGGGAAATAGAAAAGGGAAAGAAGGCAGCCAATGAAAAGTACATTATCAAACAATTTAAAATTGTGAGCAACTGGAGGTTAATCTTACTGGAGACACTGTAGAAAATCCACTAGTTATTCTGCCCAGAATGTGAGGGAGTGTGGCTATTTGTCCAACAACTCCTATGGGTCATTGGTTAAGGGTTACTCCAGGAAGCAAGAATTAACTCCACAACCACCTGAGCCATGCATGCTCAGGTACAGTGGTCTACAGAAACTAGAGAAAGCAAGAAGAAAGATGTGATGGCCATTCGGAATTAGGCTAGCATGCCAAGTTGTCAGACATGTCAGGTTCTTGCACTATCATAACTTTTGAGATATACCACTGGTATTTCAAACACTAGCATAGTCAACCGTGGTGGAAAATTTTCAGAAAAGCTTACAAGCTAAATAGACTAGAAAGAATAACCTGCCAATCTACATCTGAAAAAAAGTGGTGTTTTTGGAGCACATTGATAGCAGTGGAATATTGTTTCATATAGTGCAGGATGATGAATACCTCAAGTTGGAAGACACTCAAAATATAATTGGGGAAGGGCTGTCTCCTCAAAGTAGAGTTGACCTTAATGATGTAAAGTTTTCAGGACCTATATTTGTTGATGTGGCAATGACTCAAAATGAGAAGAAACAGCAGTACTGCAATAACCACTAACAAGAAGATGGGATGCATGAAATATGGATCTAGAACAATTGGAAGCCATGAAAAAATGGAACACATAAAGATCAAACACTCTAGGTGTTATTGAACTGAAATAGACTGGTATTGGCCATTTTGAATGTCATAATAATATGGTTTACATACCAGAGTAACAAATTTGAAAGGAATGGATGACTTTCATGTTAAAAAAGAGAATGTTTCAACATCGATTCCAATGTGCACCATTGTTAGGTGTAGGATATATTACACCTACAAGGATGAATAATTAATAAAGTTATTTTTCAAATTTACACACCAACCACTAATGCTAACAATAAAGCCATTGAGGATTTTTAAAACTTTTCACTCTGAAATTGATGAAACATGCAATCAAGATTACTGATGACTTGAATGCAAAAATTGGACACTAAGGAGGAGGATCACTAGTTAGAAAATATGGCCATGGGGATGGAAGCCACATGGGAGATCTCATGATAGAATTTTCCAATAAGGATGGCTTATTGATTGAACATTTATTTTTCAGTGATGTAAACAGTAACCATAGACATGGATCATGTATATTGGATAGAAATACACAGGAATTAAATCAACTAAATCTGTTGAAATAAACTACTATATATACTCGAGTATAACCCAAGGCAACTAATTTTACCCCCCAAAGCTGGAGTGCTTTTTCAGCATAAAAAATGTGCTGGAAAAAACTCGGCTTATACTCAAGTATTTACGGTATAAAGAAGTTTAATATCATCAGTCACGAGACTGGAGACCAACTGTGGAACAAACCATCAATGGCAAATTCAACTCGAATTCAAATAAAATTAAAACAAGTCCCCAAGAGTCAAAGTATGAATTTGAGTATAGCTCATCTAAATTAGAGGATACTTCAAGAAGAAAGTTGACACATTGAACACAAATCACCTGAGATGATACGAGTTCTGCAATAAAATCAAGAACATCATGAATGAAAAATTCAAAGATAATTAAAAAGATCGAAACTAAAGAAAAGACAAAATGGATGTCACCTTGAATGTGGACTAGCTGAAGCCAATGAAAGAAATGATGAAGTACGAAAAAGATAGAGAGAGAAATATAGAAATAATTGATGAAGTAAAGACGCTGAATAAAGAAGCTGAACATAAAATTTCAAAGGGGAATTCAAAAAGATGGAATAAAGAATTATATTAAAAGGTGCAAAGACCTGGAATTAGGACAGCAAAAAATGAAAAGCAAGTGCATTTCACTAGCTGAAAAAATTGAAGACAAATTCAAAATACAGAATTACACAGATAGCATCAAAACAACATGAAAGGGATTCACTGACCACATGAAGCCCAGGCTCCACAGCGCTGAGTCCAGAAGACCAAGATAGCATAGGGTTCTCACTGCAGATTGCTCTGAAAGTGCTCACAGTAGTAGGCCCTGGATCAACTGGGGAAAATATAGAACTCAAAATAAGAAGACTAACCTTAGGATATGATTGGCACTAGTGGAATTCCCATTTGACACCTGACCTCACCTCCATGGTTCAACTTTCAGCCCCCAAATAGGAGACCTATACTGTCAACGATGTACAATTCAGAGCCCAGCATTTGTCAGGGAGTTACACAGAAGGCAGGAAGGAATGGGAATGAAAGACCAGTGGAAATGGCAAACAAAGGGAGGGAATAGGAAAAGTAGTATTGCATTGTAGGTATTGCAATCAATATCATAAAACATTGCACGAATTGTAAGGAAAATCAATTTACTCTGTAGATTTTCCCTCACATGACAATCAAAACAGTGTAAAAAGAAAATAAGTCATATGACCGAGTACACTGGTAGATCTTGCTGAAGACCAATTTCCAGTGTTAAAAGATGTCACTTTGAGGAATAAGGCACAGCTGAGTCCTAGTGGTATAGTGGTTACAAACATAATGCGTCAGAACCAACCCAATTGGGTTGCTCAACACAAGATCAACAGTTCTGCTCCCATACAAAGTTCCAGTACTGGAAACCCACAGGGATATCTCTCCCCTGTCCTATAGAGTTGCTAAGGGTTGGAATCAACTTGATGGCAGTGAAATGGATGTAAACCAGGCTGACTAGAGACACAAATCAAGTGACACTCATATATGTGCAAAAAAGAGTTTTCTATCAAGAAGTCACTGTAGTATTTCTATTAGAAGGAAATATCCCAGGCCAGTCCAACTCAAGTCCATAAGTCCAACACTAGCCCATAAGTTCCTTTCCAACTTACGCAGTTACATGCAATGATGCAGAATGCAGGGATGTCAAAGGCCAGTAATTGCAATGTCGTGTGGACCCCAGGTCGATGAAAGCATGGCAAGACTCTGGCAGCTCTCAACGTGGGCAGGAAGCAGTCAGGTGAATGCAAAAAGAAGGGGAGGTTCCCAGGGCCCTCCTTATGAGAAGGCCATGGCTACAAAGAGGCCCCACCAGGCTATGGTGTGATTGACAGATTGGATACCAACCTTACACTTTTACATATCTTCAAGCTGACATAAATTATATAACTATCATACTATGGCATTTTCAGTCACCTCATATGTACTTGAAAATGGACAATAATTATGAAAGATAAAACAAAAGTTGATGTCTTTGAATTATGATGCTGGTGAATAATATTGAATATTCCATGGACTTTCAGAAGAAGGAACAAATCTTTCTTGGTGGAAGTAGAGCCAGAATGCTTCCTAGACGTGAGACTGGCAAGACTTCATATCACATACTTTGGACATGTTAATAGCTGAGCATAGTCCCTAGAGAAGGATATCATACTTGGTAAAGTGGAGTGGTGAAAAAAAGAAGAAGGTCCTCAATGGGATGAATTGGCATACTGGCTGCAAAAACGGTCTCCAACATTAACTGTGAGGAAACAGGCTGTGGGTACTATGAGTTAGAGCCAAATTAACAGTGTCTAACAATGACAACTCCCCTCCCCCGCACCATCTGTCAATTTGCTGCACTGTGGTAGCTTGTGCTTTGCTGTGATGCTGGGAGTTAGTCCACTAGTACTTCACATACCAGGCAGGATCACCCACGGTGAACAGATTTCAACATAGCTTCCAGACTAAGAACTGACAGGACGACAAAACAATCAGTCCACTTCTGAGGGATTCACCATTGAAAACTTTCTGCATAGCAGTAAAATATTGTCTGATATAATGCCAGAAAATGAGCCCCTCAGATTGCAAAACAATCAAAATATCACCGAGAAAGAGAACTTCCTCAAAGTAGAGTCCACCTTAATGATAACTCAAAACCTCACAACAGGAGCTGTAGATAACATCATAATAAATGGAGAAAATATTGAAGTTATCAAGGATTTCGTCTTGCTTAGATTCACAACTAATGCTCATGGAAACAACAATCAAGAAACCAAATAACATATTGCATTAGGCAAATCTACTGCACATAACCACTTTAAAGTACTGAAGATCAAGAATTTCACGTAGGATTAAGTTGCGCCTGGCCCAAGGCATGGTATTTTCCGCCACATCTTATGCATGTGAAATTTGAACATTGAATGAGA
The DNA here is from genome assembly GCF_050624435.1 of Tenrec ecaudatus. Classification (NCBI taxonomy): domain Eukaryota; kingdom Metazoa; phylum Chordata; class Mammalia; order Afrosoricida; family Tenrecidae; genus Tenrec; species Tenrec ecaudatus. The sequence goes on from NC_134530.1 coordinate 292,190,221, forward strand.
ACGACTGAAGGAGAACTGGTGCATTTGAATTAAGGTACTGACAAAAAAATACTGAAAGTACCATGGGTGGAGAGAAGAACAAACAAATCTGTCTGAGAAGAAGTGCAGCTAAATGTTCCTTGGCAGATAGAATGGCGAGACTTCATCTCATGTACGTTGCAGATGTTATCAGGACAGACCAGTCCCTGGAGGACATCATACACATTACAGTGGAGGGATTGCCAAAAGAGGAAGACACCCGATCAAATGGATCGAGACAATTCCTACAACAATGGGCTCAAACATAACAAAAATTTTGAGTATGGGGCAGGACCAGGAATTGTTTCATTCTCTTGTGTAGGCATTATTATGAGACAGAACTGACTTGAAGGCATCTAGCAACAAAGTGTACTAAAGCTTCTGGCACCTTCATTTGCTGATGGATTATAATTCAAAATGAGAAAAATCATTGCAACCATTCATTAATAATCAGAACATGAAACATGCAAAATAAGAATCTAGGAAAATTGGAAATCATAAAAAACGGAATCTGACCTATAAAGATCAATATCCTAGGCATTGGTGAGTTGAAATAGTCCCTTTGAATCTTAAAATGATAAGAATGACTACGCTGACAATGACAAATTCAAAAGAATGTCTATTTGATCCTCAAAAAGAGCATTTCTAGATCTATCTTGAAGTGCAATGCTGCCTGTGACAGAATAATAACTATCTTCATACACAAGGAAGGCCGGTTAATAGAACCATTATTCAAATTTTCTTACAAACCACTAAAGCCAATGAAGAATTGTACCAACTTCTTTAGTCTGAAATTGATCACACATGTACTGAAAATGCATTCATAATTGTTGACAATTGGAATGCACACATGGAAACAAAAAGGAAGGAAGAGTAATTAGAAACTATGGCTTTGGGGATCGAAAAGAAGCTGAAGACTGCATGACAGAATTCTGCAAGAGCAATAACTTCCTCATTGCAAACACCTTTATTCAACAACAGGAGCGGCATATATACATGTGGAATACACAGGAATGGAATTGATTAAATCTGTGGGAAGACATGATAGAGAAGCTCAATATCATTGAGACAAAATAAGACCAGGGGCCAACTATGTAACAGACTATCAATTACTAATATGCAAGTTCAAGTCAAACCTGAAGAAAATTAAAATAAGAACGCAAAAGAGCCCAAATACAGCCTATATTATATCTGTGGTCGGCTGGGGTTTCTAGAGAAACAAACCAGTGATACTGATACATGTAGAAGAAGGAAATTCATATCAATAAAAATTTTACATTAAGAAGTCCACACAACAAGAAACCCCAGTCCAACTCCAGCCCATAAATCAGATGCAAATTAGAGGCCCTTCCAGACTCATGAAGCTGTTGGAGGAATAGCCCAAGAAACAGGAAAACCACAGGTTGGTGGAGGCAGAATTGGGAGAATCCAAAGTCAACAGGCAGTTGGCAGGCCACAGACAGCTCTTAGGGTCAGCATGTTTCATGGTGATTGCCATCCCAAGAAGCCAGACATAGGGTCCAGGGTCTTTTCCTCAGGAAGAAAAAGAGTGAGCCCATACTCCACAGTCTACTTATAGCTATGAAATAGGTCACACCCCCAAGGAGACTGTGACCTGCACCTTCTGAAGATCCTGGCCAAGCTATATTGACACCAAACCTTACTATCACAATATCTCACCTGAATTTAGAGCCTATCTCAAGAATGGTTTGGACATATTGAACATTAATGATCAGCTACCAGAAGACTTGTGAAATAGCATCAAGGTCATCAATCTTTTTTTTTTTTGTCATGTCATCTGTGGCTATTTATTTATTTATTTATCATAAATCATTTTATTGGGGGCTCCTCAAAAAGATCATTATAATACAGTAAAGAAAGAAAATACTACAGTCGATATCAGAGGAGACTGTGAAACTTGCTCTTGAACCTAAAGCAGCTAAAGCAAATGGAAGAAATGATGAAATAAAAGAGTTGAACAGAGAAATTTGAAAGGCCAGCTTGAGAAGATAAAGTAAAGAATTATATTGTGACGTGTAAAGACCTGGAATTAGGAAAGCAAAAGGAATGAGTACAGTCAGCATATCATAAATTGAAAGAACAGAAGAAAAAATCCAAGCCTAGGATTAAAATGTTCAAGGATTATTTATCAAACTATTGAGTTTTGCAGGGAGAATCCAAAGAATATGGACGGAGTATACAGAGTCTCTGTACCCAAGAATTAGTTGAGGTTCTACTAGTTCAAAAGGCCAAGAGGAAGTTTAAGCTGCAATGTAAGCTTTAGTGAAAAGCAAGGAAGGCACAGGAATGGAAATATTTCAACACGCTCATGCAGTGATAGTCCATGTCAAGAAATTTGGAAGATAGCTATGTGGCCAATCAACTGGAAGTGATTAATATTTGCGTCCATTCTAAAGAAATATGACACAACAAAATCTGCAAATTAATTTAAAATAATATTAATATGACATGCAAGTACAATTTTATTGATGATAACTTTAAAAGTAGTTATAGCAATATGTCAACAGGAAGCTGCCAGAAATCCAGGCTGTATTAAAAGAGGGCATGAGGCAAGGTATATCAATGCTGATTTCAGATGGACCTTGGCTGAAAGCAGAGGATACAAGAAAAATGCTTACTTATGTACTATTGACTATGCAGAGGATTTTACTGTGTATCATAACAAACTTTGGGTAGGATATGAATGCATATGAGAACAATGGGAATCCCCGTACAGTTAATTGTGCTCCTGTGGTACCTGTACATAAACCAACAGGAAGTGGTTGGAATAGAACAAGGGGATACTGCATGGTTTAAAATCAGGAGAGTGTGTGTTGTGGTTATATCCTTTCACCATATGTGTTAGACAGGGTTCTCTAGAGAAACAAAACCAGGACATTTATGATTTGATAGATAGATAGAACACGAAGGAATATAACAGCTAATTAGTCCACATAGCAGTACAGAGGACTCAGTTTAACTCACTTCCATGCAACAGTAAATATGGAAGTACAGCCAGGCAGCAAACTGCAGAACTAGGTAAGGCAGCCACACACTGGTCTGGTCACCAGAGAGGAACTGAGAGATAGGAGTGGCTTGCTGAGCCATTTATCTCTTTGCCCACTAATCAAACTGCAAACTTATTAATCCCACATGTTTTTATTGGCCAGGTTGGCACTATAAACCTAACTATCTGTCACACTATACTTATTCAAATAATCTGAGAAGCTGCTCTGTATGAAGAAGTTGAGGCATCTGGATTGGAGGAAGAATCAATAACAACCTGTGTTATCCAGATGACCCAATCTTGCTGGCTGAAAGTCAATAGGCCTTGAAGTACTTACTGATAAAGCTCATATAGTACACCTTCAGTATAAATTAGTCTTCAACACTAAGAATACAAAAGTCTTCTCAACTTGACAAATATAAACACGCAACATCATTACAAATAGAGAAATGTAGCTAAACTCTATTTTACTTGGACCCACAATCAATACTCACAGAAGCAGCAGTCAATAAATCAACGTATTTCATTGGAAAAATCTGTTGTAAAAGACCTCTTTAAAATGTGAAAGAGCAAATGCTTTACTCTGGGGATTAGCAAGTTATGCCTGCTTTTAGCCTTGATATTTTTAATCACCTTAGATGCATGTGAAAGGAGTCTTTATTTCAGTGTCTGGTATGGGTTGAATGACTAACAGCAAGGTTGGTGGTTCAACCCACTTGCTGCTCCACAGAAGAAAGAGGAAGGTATTTGACCCTGTAAAGATTTACAGCCTTGGAAACCCTATATGGTCACTATGAATTAGAATAGACTTGATGGTAATGTTTGACATATGTATGTGAAAGATGGACCATAAATAAGGAAGACTGAAGAAAATATGATGCCTTTCAAATATGATGTTGCAAATAATATTGAATATACCATGAATGCCCAGAAGAACAAAGAGGTCTGTCCCGGAAGAAGTACAGCCAGAATGTATTTTAGAAGTGAGGATGGTAAAACTCCATTTCATATACTTTGAACATGGCATCAGGAGAAATTAGTCCCTAGAAAAGGACAAAATACTTGGTAGAACATCATCAAAAAACAGGTAAATCCTGAATGAGATGGATCAACACAGTGGCTGTAACAATAGGCTAAAATATGACCATTGTGAGGATGTCACAGGACTAGAAAGGCTTTTATTCTATTGTGCATAGGGTCACTATAAGTGGCAGTGCGTGAGATTTTGTTGATTAACAACACTGGGATATGAGCAATGTCCCCATGGCATATGCTAAACTGTCACCATGCTGGACACAGTTGATCTTTGTGGCTTTAGAGGGTAATTATTTAGAGGGTTATGATTCCACTGAATTTTTTTCTGTGTATTCAAACTATTCCATCCTAAGATTCCACAGATCTATCCAAACCAAGCTCACTGCCATTGAATCAATGCTAACTCATATCGACCCTACAGGACATGGGTAAAATTGTACCTGTGAGGTTCTGAGACTGTACCTCTTTACAGAGTAGAGTCCCATCTTTCTCCCGAAGAGCAGCCGGTGATTTCAAAATACCGACCATGCAATTAGCAGCCCAATGTGTAACCAAGAACTATTCAGGGAAGCTAGAGGGAGAGCATGAAAAGAAATGAGTAGTTGAGGTGGTTGGATGCACATCCATCCCTTTGTTCTACTATTTATGACTTTTTCTGAGTTCATTCAAAATGTAAATTAAGACACAAAATAGAATTCTAACCAACCCTGCTATATGCCTCAACAGTATCCATTTTTCTCATTCTTACTACTAATAGAAGCTCGATTTTGTTTAGGGTGATAATGTACCTACTTAAATCGCTCACTCCTAGGCTCCCTTGCAGCTATGCATGAGCATTTGACACAGTTTGGGCCAAATATGTGTAGGTGAAAGACACTGAGTAGGACTCCCAAGAAAGTTTTTGTTGTTGTTTAAGGCAAAACACTTGTCTGGCAAAACCCATTTCATTTTTGTCCTTGGCTCTTCTGCTGTCATGCTCCCTAGTCAGAATATTGTAAGATGGGAGAGTCACATAGGTTACATGAGTTTGGCAGACAAAAAGCATATGCAAGATATGCAAGATGAGTTCCTGAGCAAATACGCCAGACCTAGGCTACCGATTTCAAGACTTACTATTGTATAAGACAAACCCCTGTGTGCTGCAAAGGGTTAACACAATTCACTGCTAAGCCAAAGATGCCTTGGAAGAAAAACCTGGCAATCTACATTTAAAAATTCAGCCCTTGAAAACCTCATGGAGCACAGTTCTACCCTGAATCATATGGGGTAACTGTAAATCAGAATCAATTCAGTGGCAACTGGTTTGGTATTTTTGGTGTTAATATAAGAAAAATGAAGCTTTTGTGATTAGACCACAAGAGTCGGTTTGTTTTTTCCCATGTAGCCAGAAGCAATTTGGACTGATAGAGAAATAATTAAAAGAATGTAGAGTTAAGTAAGCGTAATGATTATGGAACTAATCATTTAGCAAAGGGCTGCTAACCACAAGGTCAGTAGTTCAAATGCACCAGTCACTCAGGGGGAGAAAAGTGAAGCTCTCTGCTTCTGTAAAGTTTTACAGTCTTGGAAGCCCTATATGGGCTTGCTATAAGTTGTAATCACCTTGATAGCAATGTATTTGTTTGAGTTTGGTGACTAGTATGTAAGCTTTGAGGGGGTAGTAATAGATACTTTGAATACTATTCTTAGCACTATAGGTATTATGTCTTTTGCAAATGGGCAAACGAACAAAAGCGATATTCATTTAGTGTTTTCTGTAGTTTGCCTTATTCTTCCAAGAAGATTCCTCAAGTGTTAAGACCCACTCTTCTCTGGCATACTTGAATAAAAGAATAACTGATAGACACAGACTTGTATCCTGGCCTGTGTGATGTTGGGTGAGTCACGGTTTTTCAATCCATTTCTCATCTGTGAACTGGGGATTACACACGTAGCCCACAGGGTTGTTTTGGAGATTCAGAGTAATGTGTGTGTCTTGGATTGAGTGGTCTTGCATGCCGAGCTTATTCCTCAGGCCTGGGTGCAGGGAGTCTATTTGAGATCTGATGGCAGGGAGTGGGAATAGGAAAGCGGACGCAAGACTGAGTTAGGGGGAGAAGCAATCACAAGGGGAACGGGGTGTTGAGGCTTTTAATGTAGGATACAGGGGCTTGATTCCCCCAGGACTTCTGAGGAACATGGGTTCTGTCCTAGAATTGCCTACCAGAAACAGGAGGCTGGGCTCTTCTTCACCTGTATTGGTGTTGAGCATTCCTCCTAGTACGGTGACCTCTCCTACCTTCCTGGGTTTGGCTTTCCATGCCTTTGAAAAGGCTTCGAGGCAGAAGGACATGTAGAGCTGCGTGCTGCACAGTTGTGATAAGACACCATTTCAGCAGGAGCCTGCACTTACATAGAGCCGTTCGCCACTGCTATGATGGATATCAGGAGGAGCCCTGGAAGTGCAGTGGTTACAAGTTGGTTTGCTAACTTCAAGGTCAGCAGTTCAAAACTACTAGCTCCAAGGAAGAAAGATGGGGTTTTCTACTCCAATAAAGAGTTGTAGTGTTTGAAACTCGCAGGGGGCAAATGTACACTGCCCCACAGGATCGCTATGACTCGGTATTGACTGGAAGGCAGTGAGATGGTGTCAGAGATGGGTCAAAGGAATGTGGCATGGCAACCCTAAGAATCTGCTACAGAACCATAAAGTGCCTGGGATAGATGAGTTTATTGTGCTTGACCTTTTAAAACCATCAAACGGGCAACAGTTAGAAAGACAAATATACCAAGTGTCATTGGAGATCCGGGGAAAGCAGAGAAAAACTGCTAATGATGCAGGTTTGCTGCACAGCAATCTGGCAGAGCTTAGTGAAAGCCCATTGAATGTACCCTAGGACCTAGTGAGCCCCTCCTGGGCGTACAACCAAAGAAGCGCAGTCACTGAGTTGACTTTCATTCCTCATGACCCTATCAAACAAAGCTGAATGGTCCCATGATGTTTTCAAGGCTTCTATTGGGAAGTAGACAGCCAAGCCTTTATCCCACAGTGTGTGGAAGACGGCTTCAAACTACTGACCTTTGTGTTAGCAGCCAAGCACTTAATATCTCTCCCATCAAAGATCTCTCCTGGATGTAGAAAAACAAACAAAACCCCAGTTGATTCTTCCTCATTAGCAACCCTACAAGGCACAGTAGAATTGCTGCTTTAGGTTTACAAAACTAAATTCTTACAACAGCAGACAGCCTCTCTTTGCTCAATGGAATAGCTGATGGGTTGCAATTGCTCACCTTAGGGTTAGCAGCCCAACGCATAATTCCTGGATATATAGGCCAAGCTTTTTATCCAATTCATAGGGCCCTTGGGGCATTTTTACAAGAATGGTCACCACACTGATGCCTGCAGTAGAGAAGAGTTGGAGCTGAATTGGATGCCAATCAACAGACAACTGAAGAAGGAAACAAAAGAAAGATGATGATTGCTCATGACCAAGTGGCACGCAGCAGCACATGCAATTGATATGCAGCATGGCAATAACTCTTAATGACATTGCAAGGAGTTGAAAAGGTCAGAAACTGAATGAGATGTATATTGCAGTACCATTCATGGAAGCTGAAAGCCCATTCACCAAGCAGCATGGTCTAGTGCACATGGCTGTATGCCTATAAGGGCACACACACACCAAGCACCAAGCAGGGCGTATTAGTCGGAAGAGGGGAATGGAAGTGATGTGAATGTGGAAAAGGAGGGACAAAACACAAGCAGGGCCTGACATTGATCAGGGTTCACGAAGTGCTAAAGTAGGCATGATTAATCCCTTCCCTGTACCAGAAGACTGAGCTAGATTTTTAAAGCAAGTGAAGTGCCTGGAACACAATGGTTGTTAGCTGCTGTTGAGTCAGCCTCCAGTCCAACTCACTGTGACAACCAGCTCCCAGTGACTCCATGGGCAATAATCTCCCTGGACGTGCACCATCTCTTTGGTTGTGCATCAGATTGTGATTCACAGGGGTTTTCGTTAACTGGTTTTCAGAAGTAGAATGCCAGGCTCTTCTTCATCGCTCATCTTAGTCTGGACACATCACAGAAACGGGTTTAGTCTCATAGCCGCACCCAACCAAGCTTCCCCATTTGAGTATCATAGCAACACAGAAATCAGTTCAGTACCACAGCAATAAACAAGCATCCCCCTGACAAATGAGTGTTGGATGCACATGAGTTGCATTGTCTTGGACTCAAACCCAGACCTCCCACATGGAAAAGGAGAATTCTACAACTGAACCACCAATTTACCCTCAGAATATAATAAGTATCCAGTAAATGGTTATTAAGAATGTGGCTGCCAGGAAAATCCAGCAATTTCCTGCCAAGGCTTAACACTAATATCTTCCCCCACACACTAGAAGGCTGCAGAGGAATGACTTTCTCCATGCCAGCCCTGGTATCTAGACAAGGGACCCTAACACTGAGCCACTGAGCCCCAGCAGGCTGGGGAGCAATGTCAAATTGGATGAGGGACAATCCTGGTTGAGTTAGTTTCCCTAAGCTTGGAGGGCAGTTTAGCATGTCCACAGCTGTGTTCAGAATAGCCATGTGATTACCACCGAGAGAAATTCTACATGCTTTCACACCCCATGCTAGTCGTTGCAGCCATCGTTGAGTACAGTTAATGCTCATCACTATCTAGAACTCACGGTGACACTGTGGGTGAGCCATTGGGCAGGTAACCTCAAGGTTGGCAGTTCAAAGGCACCAGTTGTTCTCTGAGAGGAAGGTGAGATGATCTGCTCCTGTAAAGATTTAGCCTGAGGAATTTTATATAGGGTCACAGTGAGTCAGGATCAACTCAATGGTGTGGGCTTGGTTTATTAGACCCACCATCAAATCATATTTAATGTATTTATTAACATGTATATTTGCCACAAATCCAATGTCTTTTATTTTTATCACTGCATTTCAATACAATTTGTGCCTTTGTGATTCTGTATTTCATTGGAGGTATTTGGAAATATTATTCTGGGGAGTGGGCAGGTGTTCCATAGCCTTTCCTAAATGCCAAAAGGATCCATGGGGTTGCAATGGTTAAGGCCCTCTAATAGAGTTTATCAAAGAGCCCTGGAGGCACAATGGTTAAGTGCTCAGCTGCTATCCAAAAGGTTGAAGGTTTGAACCCACCAGTGGCTCTGTTCTTGGAAGAAAAACCAGGCAACTCATTCTTGTAAAGATTACAGCATAGAGAAGCCTAGAGCAGTGGTTCTCAAACTTCCTAATGCCACAACCCTTTCATACAGTTCCTCATGTTGTGGTGACCTCCACAACCATAAAAATATTCTCATTGCTGCTTCATAACTGTAATTTTGTTACAGTCAACCTGTGCAAGGGTCCCACAGGTTGAGAACCATTGGTCTAGAGAGCTCTGCACTGATGCATTGAGTCACTATGAGTTGGACTGGACTAGAAGGTTCCTAACAAAAACACCAACAATCCTTTATTACCATGACCTTGTTAACACAAAAAGATTAATAAGCATATTCACAAATGAGGACATCCAGTTGCCCCGCAAAACTGGAGAAGCATGAGTTAAATGGTGACCCTGACCCCACGGTGTCCTCCAGCTGGTGCCATGCTGCCTTTATTCCTTTTGCCTCTCAGTTCTGTGGAGAAGAAGGGGAAAGGGAGGGAAATTAAAAGAAAGAAATGAAAAGATAATTTTTCCAGCTTCTTCACATCACTGAATTGAACTTTACATTTAGTAAAAGTATTATGAAATGGAAATGGTGCTTTCACTATTTTGCTTTTAGATGATATTCAGAGACATGGTGCTGGTAATTATTTGAGCCGGGGAGGTTAGTGTGCAGATTTTCTGAATATGGTTGAGCCAGCATGCCCCCTTCCAGGCCTAGCATTCCCTGGGCTATGAGAAGTTATAGACAGTCTACTCTCTTCTTCCTCTGATTTCGCTGTAAACCATGGACACACTGGTTCTGACTTGACCTGGCTCCAGTACAGAAAAAAAATATCCTCCTTGCATAATGGTAGTGCTCGCATTGGAAGGCACCCAGAGACAAATCTCTCTTCTGGTGGCATAATGGGTTACGTGTTGGGCTATTAACTGCAAGGTCAGCAGTTGGAATTCACCAGTCACTCCTTTGGAGAAAGATGAGGCTTTCTTCTCCCATAAAGTGTTATAGCCTTAGATGAGTATAAAAACTCAAAATGCATTGGCAGAGATTCCACAGAGAATAAGCCTCCATTAAATCCCCTGGGACCATTCACCAGGGATGGGATTAAACCCTGCTCACCGTCAGTACAACAGAAAGTGTATTGTTGCAGATATGATTAGGTTAAAAATTAACATCTTATCATTTGTCTTTACTCTTAACACGTTTTTCATTTGTTCTTTTTTTAATTTTATGCTTTCCTTTTTATTGAAAAAAGTAACTAATGTCACTAAACAAGTAGAGAATTTGTTAAATGAAAATCTAATCGGTTATGTAAACTTTCACTGAAAACATAACACACTTTTATTTTTACAAAGAGTTATAGCCTTGGAAACCCAGGAAGCCGGAGTATTTTCTCTAGATAGGATTGTTATGCACCCAATGGCAATGAGTGTTGTTGGATTTTGTTTCTTTATTGTTTTCTGTAGCTATGGAGGGGTATAGGGGTTATGTGTTGGGCTGCTGAACGCAATGTCTGAAATGGCAAATTTGAAATCCCCAGCCACTCCAAGGGAGAAAGATGAGGCTTTCTACTCCCCTAAAGAGTTTCAGTCTCAGAGCAGCCAGTCCACAAAGATAACAAGATAGCTGGCCCCACTATGAAACATGATTCCCCTCAGTGACCAAGGGTGATACAGGGGACAGCACTGGAGACACAGTGTGCGAATAGCACCTAACTTGATTCCACCACACCGAGGCAAAGTGTGGTGGAGTGCAGTGGAACAGCAAGGGAATGGAGTGGCAAGCTCCCCAGGGAATGCTGAATGTGGACTTTGGGGCCAGGTTGTGGTGCGTCAACAGAATGGATTGGAAAACACTCCTATGGTCCTACAAATGATCCTTGAACTAACTACAAGCTCTTCTCTCTTGATGTGTTTTGTTTTGTTCTTTGTCAGTTGTTTGTTTTTGTTGTTTAGTTGTCTGGTTGTATACTGTTGTTTTGTTTTCCTCTGTCTTCTTTTCATGCATGTTAGTGTCTCCACAGGTCTGCCTAAATAAGAAAGGCTGGATGAACTATCTGGAGGAAAAACAACAGGACCGACAGTTCCGGGGGCACTTGGGATAGGTGGAGGTGCGAGGGGTAAGGAAGTGGTGTTAACAAACACAGGGACAAGGGAACAACATGGGACTCAAAATGGTAGTAGGGGGAAGTGGCAGGCCTGGTAGGGAATGATCAAGGGTAAGGTTACGTAAAGAAGAGGTATAGCTGTAACCCAGGTGGGGACGGAGCATGGTAGTGGGAGAGGAGGAAAGTCAAGGGAGATGGAGGAAAGAGCTAGGAGTCAAAGTGCATTTATAGAGGTCTAGACAAAGACATGTACATGCAATATATATATATATATCTCGAAATAGATCTATGTGTCCATATTTATAGGTTTAGTATTAACGTGGGGGCAGGACCTTGGGCCTTAACTCAAGCACTCCCTCAATGCATGAATAATTTCTTTTATTAAATTGGCACTCTACAATGCTCATCCTCCCAACACAACTGCTGAAGCCAAAGCTAGTGAACAAGTAAATGTGGTGAAGAAAGCTGATGGTGCCCGGCTATCAAAAGAGATATTGTCTGGGATCTTAAAGACTTGAAGATAAACAAGCGGCCATCTAGCTCAGAAGCAACAAAGCCCACATGGAAGAGCACACCAGCCTGTGTGATCACGAGGTTCCAAAGGGATCAGTTATCAGGCATCAAAGAACAAAAAAAATCACAGCATTGGCTGCACACCTCCATGATATGATTGCTGAAGACAAACGGGTGCATAAGCAAATGTGGTGAAGAAAGCTGATGGTGCCCGGCTATCAAAAGAGATAGTGTCTGGGGCCTTAAAGGCTTGAAGGTGAACAAGTGGCCATCTAGCTCAGAAATAAAAAAGCCCACATGGAAGAAGCACACCAGCCTGTGCGATCTCAAGGTGCCAAAGGGACCAGGTATAAGGCATTATGCAATATATATATATATATATATATATATATATATATATATATATATATATACATACATAAAAGTGAATGAAGGGGGAAGTGCAGAGTGGCGACCCAAAGCCCATTTGCTGGCCACTGGATATCCCCTCACAGAGGGGTTTAGAAGAGGAGATGGGTCAGTCAGGGTGCGATGTAGTACCGATGAAAAACACAGCTTTCCCCCAGATCCTGGATGCTTCCTCCCCCCAACTACCATGATCTGTATTCTACCTTGCAGGACTGGATAGGGCAGAGGTTGTACACTGGTACATATAGGAGCTGGAGGCACAGGCAATCCATGGTGGATGATACCTTCAGGACCAGGAGTGTGAGGGGCGATCTTGGGAGAGTGGAGTGTGAGTGGGTTGGAAATGGGGAACAGATTACAAGGATCCACATGTAACCTGGTGGGAGGGAGACTCCGGATAGGGCAAGATATGACAAAATAACAATCTGTGGATTATCAAGGGCTCATGAGGGAGTGGGGAGCGGGAGGGAGGGTAAAAAAAAGAGGACCTGATGCAAAGGGCTTAAGTGGAGAGCAAATGCTTTGAGAGTGATTAGGGCAAAGAATGTACAGATATACTTTATACAATTGATGTATGTATATGTATGGATTGTAATAAGCGTTGTATGAGCCCCAAATAAAATGTTTTAAATAAAAAGAGTTCCAGTCTCAGAAACTCACAGGTGCAGTTCTACCCTATCCTATAGAGTCGCCATGAGTCCGCATCAACTGAGTGGCAGGAAGGACACATAATGATTCAGACCTGGGCTTAGTTTGGGTTCTCACTGAAGCAGACCCTGGCCAAAGACTTAAAGGCAATGAGCTTATTTAGGAAACTCTGAGCATGCATGTAATGAAGTGGCATTGTGAGCCAGTGGAGGGAAGGCCACTGATAACAAATAGATTGTGAATCCAATTATAAACCTGGGAACCTGCTGCTTAATCACTTAGGAAGTCTCCAGGGGTAGGTGTAGCACACGCCTCTCAGAGTTTTGCCATCCAAGGAGTGAGGGGCCTGGTCAGGGCTGTTCCCAGGGGCATATGTTCCTCAGCACATTCAGCCAGCACCAGCAAAGGGACCTTCAGAGCTGGCCCTTGGTGACTGAGGCGAGTTCACGGAATCAGGAATTTGGGAGTGAAGAGAAAGAGCACCGGGAGTGTCTGCTACAGGTTGGAGACTGGAAAGTCAACTCGGTGCTCCTCAACAGGCGCTCCCCTCTCTGGATCTCACTTTTAACATCGATACACAAAGGTCGATTCTGTGAGGGTCACAGACTGGGGACTCCCATGGCCAAATGAGGACCTGGGTGGACTCTGGTTGGCCTGCTTATTCACTGCCATCTAGAAGATTCCAACTCACAGTGACCCTGTAAGACCGAGCAGAACTGCCCCTGTGGGTTTCTGAGGCTGAAATTCTATATGGACTAGAAAGTCTCATCTCTGCACAGCCCCCCACCCTATCCCCCACCCCCCGCTCCCCCAGTGTGACTGGTGGTTTCAAACTACTGACCCTCTAGTTAGCTGCCCAACACATAACGCACTGTGCCATCAAGGCTCTTTGGCCTACCTGGATTCTATCCAATGTTATTGAATCGCCTTTGAAAAATTCAGGAGGTTTTTAAGAAAACAGGAATTTTGACTTTCTCTAGAAAAATCGATCTGGCATCACTGGAACCTAAACTGGAGGATCCACAATTCCACGTGGCTCTGGGAATCTCAACATTTCTTCCTCCTGCTCAAAGTAAAATGGTTTAAGGGGACCTTTCACAGCTGGTGGGCTGGTCTCCTTTCTAGAAAGTTGCCCCTGTAAAGAAAATGCATCTTTCTTCCCTTTTACCTAGTTGGGGGTGGTGAGGGTAGCAGGAGCCATTGGGTTAAGGAAAAACAGTCCAGCTAGCTTCAGTCTGTCCTGCCAGGGCTTTAGAGGCCAAGCCTTTTTTGCTCCAGCTGACTGGCCTGCTGTTTCCAAGGCAGCCCCACCATCTGTTCCCAGATGCAGGGAGGGAGCCGACTTTCCTTCATCACACCTGCCCCAAACTCAGGCCCAGAACTACTGTCTAAACACAGAACAACTTTTGTCTGTGGCCAAATGTGGGACCCCAGATTTCTTCCCTCTTTCCCGATACTCCTTCAGTGACTTGATGACCTGGGCCAGGCTGAGATGAATTAGCTTGCTCCTCACAGCTGGCTGCTGGGTTCCAGTCAACTCCCAGAGGCCACTGGCTGTGCCCATCAGTAGAAGTGGGAGTTGAGAACCCTCAGCTCTTGGCTGAGCAGCTCTGTCAGTCTGTAGCTGTTGACTGTAGCTGGTTCTGACAGCCAGTCTAGCTGGTGCTTTAAGTCATTTCAGTCGCTCCACCTCGGCTGTGATTAGTCTAGTCTCTGTAGCCTCAGAGGGAGGGGAAAACAAAACACCTCAATGACTTTGAATCAGAGTGGGTTATCCTCTTTTAAAAGGCAGAAAGGATGAATTGGAGGATATTTTGGGGGTTCTCTTTTATGCATTTCACATTTATGAAATAAGAACTAACAGTATTTGTTCCAGTAAGTGGATCAGAACCACCTAAGGGCCCACTCCTCCCACCAGGCCACGCCTCACTAAGAATAGAGGTCCATCACTTGTCTGGCATTTTGTGGTACTGTGGTGACTTTTGTTTTGTGTGATACTGGGAGCTATGTGATTGGCATTTCATATACCAGCAGGGTCACCCAAAGAGCTTCCAGACAAAGAACAGACAATGAAGAAGGAATTGGCTGCCCGCATGGGAAGAATGAGCCATTGAAAACCCTATGGATAGCAGTAACACTGTCAGTTACTAGACCCCCCATGAACAACAGAAGAACATTGTCAGAACGTGTGCCAGAAGATGAGCTCTTCAACTTGGAAAGTACTCAAAATACGGCTGAGGAAGAGGAAGAGCTGACTTTTCATAGGCAAGTCGACCATAATGATCCAAATCGAGTATAGCCATCAGGACCTTCATTTGCTGATGGGGCACAACTCAAAATGAGGAGAAACAGTTCAAATCGTCATTAATAATTGAAACTTGGGATGTATGAAATATGAATCTAGAGACATTGGAAGTCATTAAAAATGAAATGGAATACATAAAGATTGATATTGTAAGCATTAGTTAGCTGAAATGGACTGATATTGACCACTTTGAAACAGAAAATTTTATGGTTTACTCTGCTGGAAATGACACAATCAAGAGAAACAACATTGCATTCATCATCAAAAGGACATTTTAAGATCGATTTTATTGTACAATGCTATCTTTGATAGGATGCTATCTAGCCCCCTTCAAGGAGAACCAATCAATACAACTATTGTTCAAATTTATGCACCAACCACCCAAAGCTGGTGATGTAGAAATTGAATAATCCTACCACCATATTCAGTCCCAAATTTGTCAGACTTGCTATCAAAATGCTATTGGAATGCAAAAGTTGAAAACAAAGAGGAAGGATCAGTAGTTGAAAAATATGGTCTTGGTGATAGAAACCAAGCTGGAGATCGCATGACAGAGTTTGCAAGACCAATAAATTGCTGATAGCATATACTATGTTTTCCAACTTCTGTTCTTTCCTCTTTGGTTCCAACATTTGCACTCCAATCACCAATAATTACCAATTTATCTTGATTGTATGTTAGAATTTTGCATGATTAATGATTTCTTCAAACATATGATCAACAACAAAAAAGGTGACCATAAATGTGGACTTCTCCAGATGGAATACACAGAAATCAAATTGACTACACCTGTGGGAAGAGACAATAAAAGAAGCTCAATATCAGCAACTGAAACCAGTCCAGGGGCTGATTGTGGAACAGATCAGCAATTGTTCATATGTGAGCTCAAGTTGAAGTTCAAGAAAATGCAAACAAGTACACGAGAGTCAATATACAACCTTGATAATAACCCAACAAATTTTGAGAACATCTCTGAATAAAGCACAGTGTCATTTAAAAAAAAAGGAAATAAAGAAAAGATACAAGTGCTTGTCAGAAGAGACTCTGAAACTTACTCTTAATCAGAGAGTAGCTAAGGCAAATAGGACAACTCGAGAATACAAAGTAAAATATTATCACAAAATGTGCAAAGGCCTAGAGTTAGAAAACCAAAACAGAACATATTCAGCATATCTTAAACTGAAAGAACTGAAGAAAAATGTCAAGTCTCGAAGTTCAATATTAAAAAATACTATGGGCAAAATATTGAATGATGAAGGAAACATCTGAGGAAGATGGAAACAATATGGAGTCACTGTATCAAAAAGAATAGACCAACATTCAATCATTTCAGGAGGTAACATATGAGCAAGAACCAATGGTCAGGAAAGAAGAAATTCAAGATGCATGGAAAGCACTAGCCCAAAACAAGATGCCAGGAATTGCTGGAATATCTAGTGAAATGTTTCCACAAGCTGATAAAGCACTGGCAGCACTCACTCATCTATGTCAGGAAATTTGGAATACAGCTACTTGGCTAACGGACTGGAAGAGATCCATATGTGTATACATACCAAAGAAGGGAGACCAACGGAATGGTCAAATTGTGTAACACTATCATTGGCATCACATGTGAGTCAAATTGTACTGAAGCTAATACAACAACAGTTGCATTAATTCATTGACAGAAAGTTACCATATTCAGCATTCAAGAGCCATCGTGGCACAGTGGTTACAGGTTGGATTGCAAACCCCAAGGTCAGCAGTTCAAAACCACCAGTCACTCCGTGGGAGAAAGGCAAGGTTTTCTACTCCCATAATGAGTTACAGTCTCAGAAACTCACAGGGGCAGTTATGAGTTGTCATCAACTACAAGGCAGTGAGTTTGGTTTCCCAGATATTTAAGCCAGATTCAGAAGAGGATGTGGAACAAAGCATATCAGATATCAGATGGATCTTGCCTGAAAGCAGTGAATACCCAAAAGATGTTTACTTATGTTTTATTAACACCCAAGGTATCTGACTGTGTGGATCATAACAAAACATGGGTAGTTTTGAGAAGGGAATTCCAGAACACATTGTCTTGCTCATGTGAAACTTGTACATGGATTAAGAAGCAGCAGCACAAATAGAACAAGGGTAGATTGCATGGTTTAATGGTTTAAGAATCAAGAAAGGTGTGCATCCAGGTTGCAACCACTTATTATACTTTTTCAATCTGTATGGTGAGCAAATAATCAGAGAAGCCAAATTATATGAAGAAGAACACAGAATCAGATTTGGAGGAAATATTATTAACAACCTGCTGTATGCAGACGACACAGTTTGGCTTGCTGACAAGGATGGGGGACTTGAAGCACTTGCTGGTGATGATCAAGGATTGCAGCCTTCAATGTGGGATACAATTCAACACAAAGAAAACCAAAATCCTCACAACTGAACCAATAGGTAACATGATGATAAATCGAGAAAAACTTGAAGTTGTCAAGGATTTTGTCTTCTCTGGATCCACAAGCAATGCTCCTGGAAGCAGCAGTCAAGAGATGAAAAGATACATTGCACTGGGTAGATCTGCTGCATAAGAGCTCTTTAGAATGTTGAAAAGTTAGGATGTTACTTTAAGCAGGAAGTGCACCTGATCCAAACCATGGTATTTTCATTTGCCTCATCTGCATGTGAAAAGCTTGCCATTGAGTGAAGAAGACCCAGGTAAACTGTATGAATTTGAACCATGGTACTGGCAAAGAATATTGACAGTACCATGGACTGCCAAAAGAACAAACAAAATCTGTCTTGGAAATACGGCCAGAATTCCCATTAGAAGTAAGGATGGTGAGACTTTGGACATGTTGTCAGTGGAGACCAGTCCCTGGAGAGGCATCATGCTTAGTAAAATGGAAGAGCTGTGAAAAAAGGTTGAAGGCCCTTGAAGAGCTGGATTTACACAGTGACTACAACAAGAGGACTGAGCATAGGAACACTTGGGTGGATGGAGGAGGAGCTGTTATTGTTATATTCTGCTGTGAATAGGTTTGCCATGGACCAGAACCAACGGGATGGCAAACTAACAACAACAACAACAAAACAGGGAGAGAAATTAAAAAGCCAAACTCACTGCCATTGAGTTCACCTTGATTCAGAGCAACCCTGGAGGACAGGGTAGAACTGGCGCCCGTGAGATTCCCGAGAGTGTAACTTTTCACAGGAGGGGAAAGCCTGTTTAACCTACTACTTAGCAGCCCAGCCCATCACCAGGGCTCCACAAGGATAGAGAGAAGCACTCTTAGGGCTGGATATGGCAGAGGCTGTATACTGGTACATATGAGGGCTGGAGGTACAGGGAATCCAGGGTGGACGATACCTTCAGGACCAAGGGTGTGAGGGGCGATGCTGGGAGAGTGGAGGGTGAGTGGGTTGGAAAGGAGGAACTGATTACAGGGATCCACATGTGACCTCTTCCCTGGGAGAGGGACAGCAGAGAACCGGGGTAGGGAGACTCCGGATAGGGCAAGATATGACAAAATAACGATGTATAAATTACCAGGGGCATATGAGGGAGGGGGGAAGGGGAGGGAGGGGAAAAAAAGAGGACCTGATGCAAAGGGCTTAAGTGGAGAGCAAATGCTTTGAGAATGATTGGGGTAGGGAATGTATGGATGTGCTTTATACAATTGATGTATGAATATGTATGGATTGTGATAAGAGTTGTATGAGTCCCTAATAAAATGTAAAAAAAGAAAAGAGGAGAAAAAAATGATTAGGGCAAAGACTGTACAGATGTGCTTTATACAATTGATGTATGTAAATGTATGAACTCTGATAAGAGTTGTATGAGACCCTAATAAATTGTTTAAAAAAATGATCCTCAATTCTATCTGAATCCTTGCCAGATCTGCAAGTTGCCTTAATAAACAAGAGCAAAAAAAGTACCTCTGGCAGCAGACCGCTCAGGTTCAAATCCAGGCTCTCTAATGTATTGACTATGTGACCTTGGGCAAACCTGGACCTCTCTGTGCTTCCAAAGACTCACTTTCCAGAAGGGAACTCATAAGCCAACTTTTCTTATTCCTCACTGGGTTGCTTTGAAGATGAAATGAGACATCTGTCTAAAAATGCTTCTGACCATCCCTTGGTTCTCAGAGCTCCACAAATGCTATGGATTATTGTTATAAGATTATGAATGATTTTTTTTTCATGGTAGTGCAAAGATTAACATCAGTGCTACTTCTCTCTGACAAAATATAAATCCAAATTTCTAAATAGCATGGTCTGATGGATGCGCTGTTAACAGCATCTTGCTTTTCTCCCATCACTTGTCACAGTAAATCTGATAAGAAATGCTGGGCTAGGGCCTGCAGCCAAGCCCCTCACTGGCAGCGTGCAGGACCTTAGGTTGTTGGCAGGCCAAGGGGCATCACAATGGCAAGAGGAGACTCCACAAAGTGCCCCTGCTTCATCCCCCACGCCCCCCTTCCCCACGTTCAGGGTGAAACGTCAAAATACAATTTTTTTTGTCACCTGGTGAAATAATGAGCCCCCATTCCCGTTGCCTTGGTATCATCAGAGCGCAAAAGCCAGGTCGTGTAATCGCTGTCTCCGTGTTAATGCTGCTCAGTTCAAACATTTTCACGGGCCCTGGCGAAATGAAACCCGTGCTTTCTACCTAGGTGGAGTTTGAGGCGATTCAGCCCATTTGCTTCTGCTGAAGAGG
Source organism: Tenrec ecaudatus (assembly GCF_050624435.1). Taxonomy (NCBI): domain Eukaryota; kingdom Metazoa; phylum Chordata; class Mammalia; order Afrosoricida; family Tenrecidae; genus Tenrec; species Tenrec ecaudatus. The sequence continues at coordinate 292,210,115 of NC_134530.1, forward strand.
CTACCTCAGAAAAACAGGAAATAAAAACATAGAGGGTGCCATTGACATTAGGTTTCTTGTTTTCTTCCTTTCTTCCCTACCTTCCTTTCTTCTTCTAGCCCTTCTCTTTCTCTTTTCTTCCTTCCCTCCCTTTGCTCCCGTCTTCCTGACTGCCTTCACCTTCCATCTTCCCTCCCGCACTCCTCCATTTCTTCTTCGCTCCTCTCTCCCCACCCCCACCTTTCTCCTTTCCTTCCCTGCCTTTTCCCTTCAGCCTCCCAGTCTCCCTCCTTCACTCTCTCCCTTTGCTCCTTCCTTTCCCCACCTTGTTTTCATCCAGTGATTTGTACTCCTTTCTTCCTCTCATCGCACCCCTCCCCATTGCTGGAGAAACATCAGTTCCTTGTGGCGCTGGTTTCTTGGCGCCAGACCCTGTTCTTTGGGTGTTCACAAGTCTGCGTCCTGTGTGCAAACATAAGACAGACATATGATCAGGGTTGGACAGAAGATGGGATTTGACAGGTGTTCTGCATCCCAAATCTCCAGGAGGCAAAGGTAATGTCAGGCTCCTGCCTTTAAGGTTATGTCTCCCATTGTAACTGCATCCCACAGAGGCTCCTGCCTCCTGGCCACCTGAGGCCTGCTGCCTGCCTTCCTCTAGCTCCTGGGGAATTGGGGCAGCAGTGGCAAGAACAACAAAAATCCCCAGGAGTTGACAAGAAGGGAGGCTCCCTTGCTCGAGAGACAGCCCCCTCACCCACCTGCATGTTGTTGAGATGCAGGTTCTCATCCCTGTGGATGGGCAAGAAACGCCCCCTCCCCAAACGCAGTGGCTTCAAACAAGGACCATCATCGTGTGGTTGCTGGGAGGCCACTGGGTCGTGCTTGGAGTCTCCCATGAGTTGGCAGTCACATGGGAGCTGGGGCAGGGGCCTCTGGTGACTCCAGTGCCTACACGTGCACTCAGAGGGCTGGCAGCTGAAGCTGGCCGTTAGCTGGGTGCTTAGCTGGGTTGTTGGTTGGAGTGTCTCCACGTGGCCTTTCCAGGTGGCTCAGGCTTCTTTCAGCATAGTGTCCGGGTGCTGAGAAGTGTCCTGAGAGGTAGCACGTGGAGGCTGGACATTCTAAGGGTGAGTACTCAAGAAGTCTTTGAAGGGATTTTTCAGAAGCTGTGATGCACTTTGGGGGAGGGAAGGGGGTTGCCCAAACTAGATGTCGCAGTGTCATCTTCTCCATAATCTATTGGTCACAGAGGTCATGAAACATCCCAATTTAAGGGGAAAGGGCATAGACTCTACCTTCCTATAGGTAGCTTGTCAAGGAATTTGGGGGTCACATACAAAGACTGGGAGACCCTGGGTGGCACAAATGGTTAAGGACTCAATGTATCAAGAGGTGGGCAGTTGCACCCCTCAGAAGAAATAACTAATGGCCTGCTTCTAGAAGCCCACAGGCTTGAGAATCCTGTGATGTGTAGTTTCTCCCTGGCACCCAGGGGGTCCTCGGGAGCCAGAACCAACATAACAGCAACGGGTTGGGTTTTTGTTGGTTTTGTTTGGGCTAATATTAAAACGACTAGTATGAAATTATATATGTATTGTGTTTAACTCTCAGGACTCTGATTATGCTGAAGTTGAACAAAACCGTCTGCCTCTTCTATGAACGCCAGCCGATGGAGGCAAAGGGTGAGGGACTAGAGGAAGAATGAATGTCACATTCCCGTCCTTATGTTTCAGTTGTCCTTAAAGGGCACAGGGGATAAACCAGACGTCTTTGATATGATTTTAGCCTAATGATGTGCTAGTATGATGATGAGCAGCCTGAAAAGTGCTTTTAACTAATGTGATCCAATATTTGAAAAGTTGATTTCACATCGAATTTTATATTCTCAGCATCTCAGTTACAAACAGAAAATCAGGCCTTAAAACCCTTGCATTTCCCCAAGGCAACAGCAGTCTGGAGCTAGAATTTGAATGTCCCCTGTAGATGAGCTGACACGTGCCTGTTAACCACTGTCCCCATCCATCCCTATTGTCCCCAACACAGAGGTTGGCTACAAGTATCCTTTATCTATATGGCTAAATAGGTTAGTTGGTTTGGATTGGGTTGCAAGTTTTTCCTGGTTTGTTTTTGCTTACTTTTGATTTTTTGGGGGGGCTAGGAAATGGTGTGTATTTTGGTACCACATCTTCCAAAGCGAGAAAATAAAATCCAGTAAGCCAAGATGGTCAAAAAGTCTAGGTTAATGATGAAAGGAGGAGCCCTGTTGGTGAAGTAGATTATGAGTTGGACTTCTAACTGCAAGATCAGAAGTTCGAAACTCCCCGACCCCCACTCCACAAGAGAAAGATGAGATTTTCTACTCCTGTAAAGATTTACAGCCTTGGAAACCCACAGGGGCAGTTCTATACTCTGTCCAAAGGGTTGCTATATGTCAGAATTCATTCCAGGGTAGTGAGGTTTTCTTGATTGATATAAATAATTTTGGTGAGTATTGAAAAAAACAGTCAATATTATTTTTAATACACATCCAAGAAGGTCCACATTAATTGTTCACACAACCCTGCCACCTTCTTTCTTTATTTCCTTGCCTCCAACTCTCCTTTCTTCCTCCCTATGGTCTTTTATCTCATTCTTTTTCTTTCAAGGGTTAGCCTAGAAGTTGGAAAGTATGACTAATTCTTAACCAAAATACTAAATTGGTTTTATTGTTGGTGTTATTACTTGGGTTAAATTTTTTTCTTTATTCTTCTTCTATTGGTTTGTGTCATGTAACCCAGAAAATGGGGAAACATTTGGAACATCAAAACACTATCCTTTCTCAGTAGACTACAAGCATTAAAGGCAACAGAGATAAATACTCCAATAATAACAATAACATACAAGGATAGCTAGAGAGATAAATAGATAGATAGAAAAACCACAAAATCTGAGCAGTTGTGGGAAGGAGAATGGGACTAGCCCCATGAATAAATATAGGTTTGCCAGAGAATAGTTCTATATACATATTAGCATATACTACAAATATGTCCATGAATATATTAGTGCATCCAGGAGACATAATTATGAAAATGTCTTAGCTATAACAAAACCCCTTGAGGGAGCGTGTCCTAAATATGGGGGATCAGGAACATAGCTCTGAGAGACCTCAAGATCAATTGGTACAAACTAGCTCACAAAGACAATGTTCTGTATCCATCAGGGAAGTGACTGGGGTCTTCAAAAGCTAGTGAGTAGCAAACTAAAAGTCGGTTCTTGGTCTCACCCTATGTGTTGGACAGGGTTCTCTAGAGAGACAAAACCATATTGCTAGTAATTATATATAAATATATTTATAAAGCTAGATATACAATACAAGAAATGAACCAGTAAATTATATACAGATAGATAATACAAGAAACTAACAGTTAAATTATAAAACAGTGAGACACTAGCAGCCCTTTACGGCTTGACAGCCGCCAGTTTCCAGTCCCTTTCTGTAGAGAGAGCTGGGCTATGTATACCCAGGCAGCAAACAGCAAGGCAAGTCACCAACTGTCACCAACTGTCGGTCCCCAGCTCCAGAGACGAACATTCCAATCCTGTGGTATTAAATGGACCTCAACTTACAGTGACACAGTCCACAAGTTAGGCATCCCACAGGTAGTGTACCCCTTTAAATTGAGGCACAGTACAAGCAAGGCGAGGCTCACGAAGCCATTTATCCCTCTGCCCTGCGATTAATCCTACTTGTGTTTATCGGCCTGGCTGACACAATAAACTATTGCACCCTGTCTGGAGCAAATAACAGTGAAGAAAATCAAGATGCCTGGCAACAATTAGTCCAAATCAGTAATGGACTATGCGTACCTCAGCCTCTATGATGCTAAGGTCACAAGAACTAAATGGTGCCTGCCTATCACAAACAGCTGCTCTGAAAGGGATCAGGGTACATGATCCTAGATAGAGTGGGGAGTAATGTGTAAGAAAACTGAAAGTCATACTACTACTACCAATAGTAATAATAATAATGATAAAAGATGAGGTTTATTGGTTAGATAGACTAGTGGTCCTTCATCACCCTTCAGGTCTGGAACTGAATTCAAGCCCCTGAAAAATAGACAGGTTTATAAAGTGAACCTTATGAGAATCAAAGATTGCAGCCCTCAGTATGGATTACAACACAATGTCAAGAAGACACACATCCTCACAACTTGATCAATAGGTACCATGATAAATGGAGAAGTTTGTTGTTGTTTTTATTTGTTGTTATTTGTTGAAGTTGTCACGGATTTTTGTCTTGATGAGGTCTATTATCAATGCTCTTGGAAGCTGCAATCATGAGATCCAATGACGCATTGCATATGGATACATTTGGTGCACAATACGTCTGTAGAGTGCTAAAAAGCAAGGATGTTACTTTGAGGATTAAGGTGCACCTTACCCAAGCCATAGTAATTTAAATTGCCTCATAAGTATGTGAAAGTCAGACATTGAATAAGGAAGGCTGAAGAAGAATTGATATGTTTGAATTGTGGTGCTGGTGAAGAATATTGAAAGTAACATGGACTGCCAAGGGAACAAACAGATCTGTCTTAGAAGAAGTATGGTCAGAGGGCTCCTTAAAGGCAAGGATGGTGAGACTTCCTCTCACATACTTTGGTCATGTTATTAAGTGAGACTAGTCCCTGGAGAAGGACATCATTCCAGGTGAAGTAGAGGGACAGTGAAAGAGAGGAAGCCCCTTAAGGAGATGGATTGACAGTGACTGAAACAAGGGGCTCAAGCTTGGGAACAATTAGGAGAATAATTCAGGGCTAGGTAGTGTTTCTTTCTGTTTGGCATAGGGTCAATGTGGGTTGCAACTGGCTCAATGGCACCTGATAAGAACAACTACACCAAAACGAATCATAGCACTGAGGAGCACACATTCCTCAGAACCATCAACCATTCAAAAGCAAATAGGCAGTATTTGCCCAAGGCCAAATTCAAAAGGCAGGCAAGGTTAGGGGAGAAGGGTGAATGAAAACAGGAAGCAGAGTTTCAATGGCATGAGTGATATTTCATTGCAGGAGATTGTCATCAATGTCACATAACAAAACATGTATAAATTGTTACGTGCAAAGCTGATTTTCTCTGTAAACCTTAACCCACCTTACAATAAAAAGTTTCTTTTTTTAAAACAAAGACACCATCGTTCATATTATAGACACAGCCAAAGAAAGATCTCCTGGACAATCCTAAAATGATCTCCCAAATGATTTGGGTAGTTAGCCCTCCCCAGGGAGTTCTACCCATTGAAACACTGGGCGGGTATGGCTGCTATTATATTTCAGGCCAGAAGAGGCAGCAGAGGCCTGGTTGTTCAAATGCTGCAAAACTACCAATGGGCAAACAGGTTCTTTCCACGGACGACTAGCGGCTCTGTCATATCCATGTCTGGTGTTCAACACTTGGCGACAGAATCCAGCCCCCTGGGTTTGGGTGGGGTCTGTTTCTCACCCATGCTTGGCTTGGGATTGTTCTATGGCATCCACAAAGTGGAGTCCTTTCCTTTCTGATGTCCCGAGAAAGCTGTTTTCTCCTTTTTCTCTCTCCGGCCCTCTTCCCAAGAACCCTGGGGTTCACTCTGCTTTCCTCTGGTTGATGTTTCTCAGGCAGTTACTTGACCTTGGTTCATCTACTGCAGGTGACCATTTGCAAGTAACGGTACCTTCCTTCGATGGTGTTGTTCATGAGCTAGGCTGCGATCTACGGGTTAAAGGTTTGAGTTCACCCAGAGGTGCCTTCCAAGAAGGGCCTGGTGATATGCCTCTGGAAAAAAACCCACCCCAGCCATGGAAAATTCTAGGGACCGGACTTCGCTAACACACTTGGGCTCTCCATGAGTCCGAGTTGACTCAATGACAATTGGTTGCTGGTATTCCTGTAAGTAGAAGACAACAATCTTTAAGCAGTCCCTCTTGGATTCATGGGAGGAGGATGGCTTCCTCTGAGAGAACTTCTCAGGGCTCCAAGGGCTCAATGATCTTACAGAAAATGAGAGAAACGATGAGCCTGATGACAGATGATATTGCTATGCAGGCCCCGTTTCAGGATGCTCAAGTTTCCAGGTCATTCCCTGACTCACATTGGAGCCCTGTGAGGTTCCAAATAGAAGGGCACCCTTGCTCCAAGGACCTGGAGCCTTGTAGCTGAGCAGAGCAGTCATGATGAGAAAGAGGACCCAAGGGTGAAGTCAGGGGGTTGCTTCACTTGTCTCAGTGTCAAGCAAACAAATGTTTTGGCAGGAAATTTCTCTTCAAGAGTGTTCTGATTTCTTGAAGGAAATCTTTTTCTGAACCATTTCCTCAGGGGAAAACCACTCAACTACCTCGGGAAGGAAGATTTTTCTCCTTCCAAGCTTACCAGGCTGTGCTAACTCACAGAGGAGGTGTGACTAGCAGGCAATGAAACTGATATCCAGACTCCTATGAAAATCAGCAAGTGCTCGGCTGCTAAGTGAAAGGTTGGCAGTTGGAAAATCCCAGCTGCTCTGCAGGAGAAAGTGGTGGCTGACTGTGTCTGACAAGATGACAGCTTTGGAAACCCAATGGGGCAGTTCTCCTCTGTGTTCTACAGTTGCTTTGAGTTGGAGTGGACTTGACAGTGATAGAGCTGATCTTTTTCCCCATGAAAATCGGCTTTCACGAATACATGTGCATTCATGGATGTCTGTGTCTGCTTTGGCATGCATGTGCACATATGTGCCTATTTGCACGTGGATGGATACGTCTGTGAATGTGGGCGTCTCTATTTACTTTGCCATGTGTGTGCACATGTCTGCCTTTGTCAGTATGCATGCGGGCTCAGGCAGCATAAAGAGATCACAGAGAAACTTGGAGAGAAAGAGAAAAGTAACCTATTTTCTCATGGGTCTCCCATACCTGACGGTCTATTGGCATCCAACGCCACGAAGACCAGAGGTCACTTCATGCCATGTGTCCAGCTGCCCATTGCTGATTGAGGTCAGTCACCAGGGAGGCTGCAGGAGTGATACCCACCATCTTTCCTGGAGCCCCTCCCACCTTACTCAGCCTCCCTAGACCTTGAGTGAAAGGCGTTTCCAACGTTTTTACATAAAGATTTCTGAGATTGACTGAAGAAATGATTTCATTTGACAAAACATGAAGCTTTGAATTTAAAGATTTGAGGCAAATGCCCTCCAGAGAGGGGGACACAGGACGGGGCCATGCTCCCTTCCTGTATGCACGGGGGTTGCTGTGTGTTGGAACCAACTTGATGAGCACCTGCCAGCAACAACAACAACCAGATGTTGTCCAAACTTCTGTGGCCTCAACTCGGAAATGAGAATATTAATATTGCCTCCTAGAAAGAACTCAAGGTATGTACAATTGTTTAATAGGCGTTTGGAAAGTGAGTACATTAAGTGGACTGATGACATTGATAAGGCAATAAGAAACTGAGAAGGCTTCACTAACAGGTGCTTTCACATCTGTAACCAGTAGATTCCTTCCTTCTTCATCTCTTGCCATCTTCATCAGCTCCCACACTTTCCAGGCAGCTTGAGGGATTAAATGTTCAGTCTGATCCTATTATAAGCCTCAGCCTCAGAATCAGAGGCTTTACCTGAGGTTTGAGGAGCTATACTGGGAATGAGGGAGAGTAACCTGTCTTTTCTATTGCTCTCCTATCGCTCCCTCTTCCCTAGCCCTTCCCTGTCTCTGGGCCTGCCTTTCCTCCCTAGAGCATTGGCTTCCGGGAGAAGAGGATGGAAACAATGAGCACAATGAGCACATTCCTGACCAGGCCTCTTACCATGCTATCTTCCAACCCTCTCTTGGAAGGGCCTCCACGAAGTCCTCTTATGTCATCTCACAATAACTTGTTAGATACCATTGAGTGAGCTCCTGACTCATAGCAAATGTACACACAAGAGATTGAAGCACCACCTGGTCCTGCAGTGTGAGCCCATGGTTGCAGCAGTGTTGAGGAGATCCTGTCCAAGAAGGCTGCCAGTGGGTGGGAGCGGCTGCAGCTTTCAGAGACTTTGGAGGATGCCATGGTGGATAGTTCACGGCGTATCATATGAGGTCAGCCAGTGGGCCTTTGGGGCCCTTCCCATTATCCATAGATATATGAAATAAATGGAGGCCCTCAGCAAGATGGGCTGCAGACACCTCCAGGACTCACTTGATCCTTGGCAAGCTCCCTTAGCCTTAGGACACCACCTGCTGGAACTGTGGCTTTGCTGCCTCTCCTGGCTCTCAACTTCCCTCTGAGAGGACTCTAGCCACCCTTCTCCTTCCAGATCCTTCCAGCAGGAGGCAGATATTGGTCTCTATGCTTTTGCATGTGGCCAGTTTTCTAGGGACAGATCAGCCTCTCCCAAGAATTTGGGTTCACCAGAGTGAGCGTGCCCACAAGTCTGCAGAGCGTATGGCCAGGCCTCTGAAGAGAGAACTGCTGGAAGATTTGCCCCTTTTCAAAAGCGCTAATTCCACAGTTGAGAGCTCGTCTTCTGGGGACTCAGTTTGAGTCTCAAGGAGCACATCCCCTTTGACACTGCTGGCAACTCGAGGTGCTGTGGGTCATTTTCTTGCCTTTGAGGAGTGCAAGGGAAATGCTACAATATGTCCCTTCACATGAACCACCAATCCTTATCTGGAGAACTCTCCGAGATGACAGGGATGGGAGGGAGATGTTACTGGGGCACGCTTTCACCTGCACATCTCTCAGGTGAGTCAATCATTTGACCCCCAAAAGTTGAGTATGATGGTGAGAGTTCAGGCTGGGAGATAGAGTGTCTGGGTTCAAATCAAGAGCCTGAACATCTCACCTCCCATGGTTCTCCTGCATAAAACCCAAGCCAAGCAGTTTATCACTTCCCTGCTGAGCATCCGACTGAGGTAAGCTAAACTCAGGCTTTGCTGATGACAACGTTGCTTGTACCAAATGGCTTTGCCATGTAGCCCTTAGCAATGGCCAGAAGGGCTGCTCATCAAACCGCAGAGCAGGGCTTCTGGCGCACATGTTAAGAAGGGGGCTATGACAACAATGTCGGTAGTTCAGAACCCACTAGCTGTTTCTCTGGAGAAAAACTGTGGCTGTGTGCTTCCATAAAGATGCCCAGCCATGGAACACCCCTGGAGAAGGCCATGATGAGCTGGAGTGAGCTCTACCGGAGTGGGATTTTTTACTGTGGGTGTAATCCCACCTGGGCAGAGATTTTCTTTGTGACATTAAAGAGGATGTACCTTACACCAATCACTTGGCTGATACAAAAGGATTCAATTCAACATTGAAGCAAACTAACTCCAAGGAAATAAGGCAGCTGCCATGCAGAGAGCTCCAAGGACCACCAACCATGGAGGTTATTGAAGACAAAACAAGAATACCGCCCACCAGCCCTCAGCCCCCAGGGATGGACAAAGAGAGCCTGCCCATCAAGCTGGTGCACTGGCATGATGCTGTCAGCCTCCAGTGCTATGAGAACATTGACTTTGGTGTGTTAACGGCACCCACTTGCAGTATGTTTGCGATGTCAGCGTGTGGAAACTATGGCAAGCCCCCCTCCCGGCCTCACAGCAGCAAAGCCTCGGCATTAAAATCCCGTGCCTTCTGTGGCGCTTGCTAGCTGTGAGAGGGCAGGAAATGCTTTTGGTTTTCTGCTCCTTGTTGCGACCTCCCTCTGAGGCAGGGAGCAGAGGATGTGAGCTTGGAATCTGTTTTGTTTCATCACTACCCTTTGTCATCTCTCTGAACACTGTCATGTGCTCCTCACCAGTGCTTCGCCCTCTCTATCACCAAGCCATGTGCTCTTTAAAACATGCACACACACACACACACACACACACACACACACCTAATTTTCACATTTTGAGGCACATTTGTCTTTAATTCACTAATAATAACAATAATTATTCAAAGCCACTTTACCATCTGAAAAGAAATCTCTATGCATACACTTAGATCATGGATGCCAACTGCCTTCTTAACAACATTTCCCAATGAAATATTCAGCAGCGATTATATGAAGCCTGAAGCTGTTCATCCAGTTTGTGTTAATCAAAACAAAAACAAGAGACGAAGGGATCCAAAAGGACATGTAAGATCATAGACTGAAAGTAGCCCCATCGAGCACCAAAGGCTTGTTCAGAAGGGCAGAGCCACAGGTAAAAGCTACGTCTCTCTGGAGTTGCTGGCATTTAACTAGATGCAAAATGTCAGCGCAGGAAATGGCTTGCCCAATGCAAATACTAACAAGGGAGGCTTTTGTTCCTGTGTAAATGGAGCTTCAGCCAATCTGGGCCTTCAGGATCCAGCTCCCATCGCAGCATCCACGGGAAGCACCAGGGGAATGTTCCGTTTGCTTATTTTCTCTCTCTTTGCTAAGAAGAAAAAGAGCCTTTGTGGCCTAGTGGCTACAAGTTGGGCTGCTAATTGCTATATCAGCAGTTTGAAACTACCAGCTGCTTTGTGGGAGAAAGATAAGGCATTCTGCTCCCATAAAGAATTCGAGTCTCAGACACTCCCAGGGGCAGTTCTACGCTGCCCTATAAGTTGGCTGTGAGTCAGTATGGATTCGATGGCAGTGAGTTTTCTAAGAGTAAGAAGTATCTAGGGGTGTAAACAGTTAATGAGCTCTGCTATTAAGGGAAAAGTTGTCATTCCCAACCCACTTAGAGGAGCTGTGAAAGAGAAGGCTGGCAATCTTCTTCAGAATCCTCGGCCATTGAAAAGTTTATAGAATGTATTGACCTTGGTTGTTAAATAGATCCAGGTATATGGTGGAGCATACAGGGACCAATGTCATAAAACTGGGTGGGGGTGGATAAAATCTCTGAGACAGATGCAAAAACTGTGATGGAATGAGTTGTTGAGCCTAGGGGATCAGGACCATCGTCTCTGGGATTTTCAATGTTACTGAGCAATCAGGAAAGGGGCAACAGTTGGTCTCTCCCCATCCAGAGGACAGCAGAATAGGAGAACTGATTGGGCACAATGAATCAATGACTAGTGACTCAAGCAACGATCACCCTCCACCACTGGAGACCAGAAGAACTAGATGGTGCCTAGCTCCCACTATCGACTGCTATGAAAGAGATCACATTAGAAGGGCTTGATTAGAGTAGAAGGGAAATGTGGGGCAAAACTCAAAATCATGATAAAACACCAAGCTTACTGTTTGGATAAAGGCTGGTGAAATTGCAAGACTATGGTGCTTAGTTACCCTGCAGATCTGGAACTGAACTCATCATGGCTCGATGTTCAACCAAACAATAGACAGGTCTATAATGGGAACAATGACATTAGAGACATACAAATACCATAGAATAATAGATCACATGAGATCAAAAGACAGCATTCCCCCAAGAACGAAGTTCAAAAAAGTTGAGAATGAAGGAAGCTTGGAGACAAGAAACAAGAAGATGTGGGGGAAGTGATGGTACATTGTGGGAATTGCTATCAATGACATGAAACAAAATGTGTATGCATTGCTCAATGGACAGCTGAGCTGCTCTTTAACCTTCACCCAAATCACAATAAAAATGTTTTTAATCAAAGAAAACATCATGGTTCACTTCTACTCTGACACACACGGGGTGATGAGGAAATAGTGTCAACCGGGTTTGCTGTAGTCCAGCCACCAGACATGTGCTTATGGGAGAAAGAGCATGCTGACGCTGGCAATACCGAGCAGGACCAAGATGGTTTTATTTGCCTGCATCATGAAGATGGTAGCCCTGGTGGTGAGATGATTCAGAACTCAAGTGCTAACCAAGAAGCCACCCAGTTTTAACTCACCCAGCCCTACTGAAGGAGACTTCCCTCCTCAAAAGTGTTGTTGGTTGTGATGTGCCATTGAGGCGATTCTGACTCCCTGTGATGGGAAGGAAAGGCACACTGTGCTATAGTGTTAGGGTTTTCAGCGGCTACTTCCTCTGAAGTGGGCAGTGGAACCCTTCTTTGTATTTTGTTCTTAGCATGGAAGTTTCCCTGAGACCTCTTCACTTGAGGTAACCCTGCTGGCATTTGAAATACCAGTCACGTGGCTTCCAGCATCACAGTAACACACAACTTACCACAGCACCACAAATGGACAGACAACAACAGGCTAGGAGTCTTCATGGGAGCAGGCAGTCATGTCTTCACTCTCTCGATGGGGATCAGTGAGTTCAAACTGCCAGTCTCTCTGTTACAGCCGCACATGCAACCACTGTGCTGTTAGGTACATTTCGTTAAAATTCTGCCTAGAAAAATCTGTGGAACAGTTCTTCTCTGTCACAGAGGGTCACTGTGAGCCAGGATGGGCTCTGAGACACACAAATGCAACACCATGAAGCCACCTTACTCTGTCCTGCTCTTATTTAACTCTATTCTTTTCTGAGCTATCTTTTCCGTATATTCAGAAGAGACTGGCACTGAGCAGTGTTAATTCCACCAAGGCCAGGAAGGAGGTCAAAGAGTCACAAAGGACTATCTCTTTGCTCTCATTCCACTGCACTAAGGAGGCTTGGGTGGCAGCTGGAAACTGCACATTTCACTCCCTGTCCCTACACTCCTGGCTGAGTCTCCTCAGAGTGAGACTGCCCCTTTACCCAGCTCACTTCATTGGCTGTCTTGTTCTGAAAAGAGAATTCGCACATGTGAGTCTGACTGGGTGACAGATGGGAATCTTAATGCTGCTCTTTGGAATATGAAAGGCCTCGGATCAGAGTGCTGCAGGGGAGTGATGTCTGCAGAAGACCTGCTGGTCTCCCAGTGAGAAAGAAGCCTTCCCCTTTGCCTCAGAGGTGCGTTCACTGTGGGTGGCAAGTCAGATACTTGGGCTGGCACTCTCAGTAAACAAATCATATGGGCACCTTGAGAAGCGCTTGCTCACGGACCCAGCTCCCCAAGGATGTAAATATACCAACCAGGATGACTAAGGACACCAGTGCCAAGAATGATCACATTCTTTGCATGTGTACAAATGAGGTGGGCAGCCACCTTCGCTGATGGTGGCTGCACAGTGAGTGTCTGGAATCACACCTGGCTAGGTGGACCATTGAAAGAGTTGGTGATATGATAATAGGGAGTACACCCCGTTGCCAGTAAAGCTGAGGAAATGGCATTTGAGGAAGCAGGGGCAGCCGGGTCGCCAGCATGAAGGCAGCGAGAACCTTGCTTGTGCCTCCTGTGTTCACTGGTGGCTGCTGTCATCTGGGTTGTGAGGACACCATGGCTACTGCCAGCATTCTCCATGGTCCCTGGTTCCACTCTCAAGTCGCTGGCTTCATCACTACCACTGCCATCGAGTCGATTCTGACTCACAGCAACCCGAAAGGACAGAGTAGAACTGCGGCTGGTGGGTCTGGGGGGCTGTGGATCATTATGAGAGCATTTCTATCTCGCAGTAGCTAAAGGGTCCAAAATGCTGGCCTTACGGTAGGCAGCCCAACATAACCCACTTGGTCATGAACCCTTGCCAGCTGATCCAGGGAGTCCATTCCCAAGTGCATATCTAAAAGAATGAATGACGAGTACCCAGATGGATGCTGCACTAATCACTATGGGCAAAAGGTAAACAATAAGCCAACAATACCCATCAGTAGAAGAATAGAGAAAATATGATCTACACTGAGTGGGATATACATATAGTCTGCCACAAGAAAACTAAGGCCTTTGATTCGGACAGACTCTGTAACACACGTGAAGGTAAGACATGAAGAGAAAGACGCCAAACACCAAATGCCATGTATTGTGAGTCCATTTAGAGGAAAAATGCTGGACAGGTAAATCCCGTAGAGCCATAGATTAGATTGGTGGTTTCCCAGGGTGGGGTGGGAGGGGCAATAGGGAATGACTGCTTAATGGCTGCAGGGTCGATGAAAATGTTCTGGAACTGGATGGTGGGAAGCTTTCACAGTGTCCTTAAAACTACTCTTAAAAAGGGGAGAGAAAGAATCTGCAGAAAGCACAGTTCTGATTGACTCACATGAATGCGATCACCAAGAATTGGAATCCACTAGAATTGGAATGGCAGCTAGAGTATTGTTTTCTTGGGAGGTGCCTCCATGAAGGACCAGTAGAGAAGGGTAATACTGATAGAGCAAAGGGAAGGGGCCGATAAAGAAATGTCATTGAGTAGGTTCCCAGAGACAGTATAAATCCTCTTGTAGTTTTCCCACCCAAAGGCTGAGGGAACTGGAGTGTGGCTCCACCTATCCTCATGTGTCATTGGTTAAAGTGGCATTAGGTCCTGGAGGATGTCAACTCCCCTGTCTGCTCAATGACTGTTCCCTGTGTGGGGAGTTACATGTGCTTCCTGTGAGACCATTGGCATTTATGGGAGTGGTGGGTGCCAAGTGCTAATACATCGGCACATTAGCAGCTGCTACAGCAAGTGCTGTACATTTTTAGCTGCTTGAGTGTCAGGTGGGCCCTACCTCCTGCCTATATTCAGTGGTAGGGTGTTCAGATGGGGGCATGCGAAAAATAATAAGGCCCTATTCTTTGAAAATAGACATTATTATTATTTTAATCTGTCCCAACCCCCTTTCTTATCTGTCCCTGTGAACTACCTCACTGGCTGAAACATCATTTCCCTGGGGAAGACACCACATTTCAATACGGTCACAAGGCTGTTTTCATTGGCCCAGTGGAGACACTGACATAAGATGGGTCAACTAGACGCTTTTTCTGGAGCATTTCCAACCAAAAAAATTAAAAAGAAAGTCCCGCTTTTGCAAGTGGCCTGGCATCTAAGAAGCATAATTCAGAAGTACATGTCCCGCCACGTGGAGGAGGCGGTCTATGTTGAGAGATTACAGCATGTGCCCTGAGAGACAGACACAAAGAACACAGGAACATGCCAGTGGTGGTCAGGAACGGTCGACAGAGCCAGCTGTCCTCTTGTTCTCCCCACCTTTCCATTTTCCTAGGATTCTCTCTTCCAAGTATTGGTCTCTTTGCCTGTTTACAACCAAATGAGCCCCAAATAAGATCCAGATCATAGAAATAGAAGGAGGAAGTTGGATGGAGACTGCAGTTCATACTCCCCGGAAGCCATTCAGACTCCCTGGAAGAAGGAGACACTGTGATGGAATTAGCTCTGGATTCCTGACATTTATTGAGGAATGCTCAGGGAATAAGCACCTGTGGGGGGAATCAAGGAAGGGCACAGGAGGGAAATCTCAACAGAGGTCTCAGCCCTGCCTATGGAGAGTGTCATAGTCAGTGTGCCCTAGAGAAACCAAACCAGTTATATAGCTGAAACTGGAGTTATCGATATATCCACCAGGGCTCCTATGGTTAACCACTGAACCGGCCACTCATTGCCATCAAGGTGGACTCAAAGTGACTGCGTAAAACAGTATAGAACTGACCTTTTGGGCGTTGGAGACTGTAACTCTTCAGGAGATTACGAAGCTTCATCTTTCCCTCAAGGAGCCCTTGGTGTTTTCAAACTGATGTCCTTGCTGTTGGATGCTCAATGGGCCACCCACTACGACACCAGAGCCCCAGAGAGTGAGGCTTATTTCTAGGAATTGGCTCACATAGGGGAATGGCAAGTTCCAAATTCATAGGTCAGGCAAGAGCCTAAAGAGCTCTGTCGATGTTCATCTTAAAATCCATAGGTTAGGTGATGGGAAAAGACAAGAATACGAATGGCCAGAACACACCCTAGGGAAACTCCCTTTCTGTGCTGAAGGCCTTTGGCTAAGAGGTTTACCCCTTCCCACATTATGGAAAGTATTCTATTTTGCTTGAGACCAACTCCTTTATAAGAGGAAATAGATGAGGTGAACAAGCGGCCATCTAGCTCAGAAGCAATAAAGCCCACCTGGAAGAAGCACACCAGCCGGTGCGATCATGAGGTGCCAAAGGGACCAGGTATAAGGCATCATGCAAAAAAAAAAGAATATGTATATGTATACATATCTCTGTGTGTATATGGATATATATATATATATATATATATATATATATATATATATATATATATATATATATATATATATATATATATATATATATATACCATAGAGAATGAAGGGGGAAGTGCAGAATGGAGACCAGAGGCCCAAATGTCGTCCACTAGAGATCCCCTCATAGAGGGCTTTAGGAGAGGAGATGGGTCAGTCAGGGTGCGATGTAGTACCGATGAAGAACACAGCTTTCCCCCAGATCCTGGATGCTTCCTCTCCCCAACTACCAGGATCCAAATTCTACCTTGCAGGACTGGATAGGGCAGAGGCTGTACACTGGTGCATATGGGAGCTGGAGGCACAGGGAATCCACGGTGGATGATACCTTCAGGACCAGGGGTGTGAGGGGTGATACTGGGAGAGTGGAGGGTGTGTGGGTTGGAAAGGGGGAACTGATTACAAGGATCCACATGTGACCTCCTCCCTGGGAGATGAACGGCAGAGAAGGGGGGAAGGGAGACTCCGGAAAGGGCAAGAGATGACAAAATAACGATCTGTGGATTATCAAGAGCTCATGAGAGAGGGGGAGCGGGGAGGGAGGGGACAAAAAAAGAGGACATGATGCGGAGAGCTTAAGTGGAGAGCAAATGCTTTGAGAGTGATTAGGGCAAAGAATGTACAGATGTGCTTTATAAAATTCATGTATGTATATGTATGGATTGTGATAAGAATTGTATGAGCCCCTCATAAAATGTTTGAAAAACAAGAGCAAATAGATGAATGCTTGTTTGACCCAAAAACTGGGCACCATAGCCTCGCGCCACATTGATATGCAAAAGGGGCCATCACAGGGAGCTCTGTAACTGGGAACTGGCCAAGTGGTGACCAGTAGCCTGGGACTTTGTAGCCTAATACGTTGCAGCGAATTGCTTACTAGTTCTCCTCTAGCTATAGTCTTTGTAACTCCTACCAATGACAGGGTGGAACTATGTCACCGAGGGAAGTAGACAGCATGCTAATAATATCAGTAAGGTGCATGGTATCCTCGAAGAGGTGAGACCATTCAAGTAAGACCTGTAGAGCCCTAATTTAGGGATTGGTCGGTTTGGTCATCCTGGGTGAGTTAACTCAGAAACAGAAAGTGGAGTTTCAAGAGCACCGAGAAAGACGAGCCAGCAGTGGAGTGAGCTCTTTGGACCCAGGATAATTACTCTGAGCACCACCTCTGTCCAGGAGACAGAGATCCCTGACCCTGGATGCATCAGGAGACAATGAAAAATAGTGGCAGATAAATAGCTCATGGAAGCAGAGGCAGCAGCACCAAGACCCCAGAACAGGGAGCTCACCAGCACACAGAATGAGAAAGCTGAGTGTCTTTGGGCCAAGGCTTCCAGACAAAGCGGGCTGCCTCAACGCACTTATCAGCAGAGCTGAAAGAACTTTGTACACGGTCCCAAGCAGAGCAGAGGTCAAGGAGCTGCAGGGCAGAGGCCAAAGACCAGAAAAAGTTCTGCCTCTGGGCACCACTGGGAAGAGACTGTCCTGACTGAAGAACTATATCCCCAGACATTTCTGATCCTGAATTGTCACCTGCTAGGTCCCCAATTAACCCCAGAAACATAAGTATTGTTTGCGAGTTCTGTGTGGCCATTGCCACTTAAGGATTATCAAACCCAGCAGAGAAGAAGAGAGTGTCATGGTAGGGATGGTTGGTGTCAGAAAC
This sequence comes from Tenrec ecaudatus, assembly GCF_050624435.1. Classification (NCBI taxonomy): domain Eukaryota; kingdom Metazoa; phylum Chordata; class Mammalia; order Afrosoricida; family Tenrecidae; genus Tenrec; species Tenrec ecaudatus. The sequence goes on from NC_134530.1 coordinate 292,227,710, forward strand.
TGTGAAAAGAAAGGAGGGTGGAGGCATTTTGATCTCTGTCTCATAGGAATCAGCATTGGGCTGTTTATCTTGATTTTCCTCCATTGTCTTTTGTGAAGTTACAGGGGGGTCAAATGCCTCCACTATGCCATTTATACCCCTACATTGACAAGTCGTTGGATGAAGGTTAGTTTGGGGAAGGAGCAGACCTTGGATGAGCTCTCATCAGCTGAGGCAATCCTAAAAGGGGCCAGACAGCTGGGACCTTTTCTATCAGTGGCTCTCTCAGCAGCTGGGGAAATCAGTCTCTTGGCCCTGAGAGGAATCTGGGTGACACACTCATCTATGACAATACCCTGAAGAACAAGCTCCCGCAAAAACCTGGCTGAGAACTCTCGCCTAGAAAACAGGAGTGCATGCCTAGCTAATAATAGCCATTTACTGAAGGCCCTATGATTGGAACTGTGCCTCATTTACAGATGGAAAACTAGAGGAAGGGATTTAAGGTGGCTAAGTTAATAAGTGACAGAGACAAGATTCAAACACAAGTTTGAAGCTGGTACTGTTAGCCTTTTTTCCAGGGCTGGGTTTTAGATGAGGCAAATGAGACACTTGTCAGGCACACAAGGTAAAGAGGCCTTCCCTCTCCAGTGTGACTTTCCCCATAAGTCTGAATCATGGGCCTGGTGTGTCTTACTTGCCTTCCCTGAGTCTCAGAACCTGGTCTAGTCTGATTTGTTATTTGAAGGAATAAGCCAGAATGCTCAAGTACTCTGAGTCAAGACCCATTCTCCCCTGGAATTGTTCAGTGGGACGTACCAGCCTCTTCCTCCGTGTTTCACTTTTCTAGAAACCTCCATGGAGGACTAGCTCTCATGAAGAGAGCTTCAAAAAGCTCATGGCAATATTCCATTATTTTTTCGTATCACTTTTCCACACGCTATTGGAAGCTCCCTCCCCATCCCTTTCCACAGTCTTCTCAAGGAAAGAGACTGTAGCTGGTTGATGTCAGATGCCCCTGAGTCTGTTTTCTACTCAGAATGCTCTGCACAAACTCTATCAACAAGTGACGTACAGTCAAACGTGCTTTGTGTCTTTAAGTTGATGTCAGCTCATAGTGACCCTACAGGACAGAGTAGAACTGCCCCTAAAGGTGTCGTAGGCTGAGATCGTTATGGGACCAGCTCGTCAGGTCTTTTCCCCTTTAGAGCCCATGGGTAGGTTCAAACTACCAGCCTTTTGTTTAGCCATCCAGTCCTTAGCCATTGTACCACCAGGGCTCTTTAAAACAGGGATTAGGTTGATTAATTGTATAATCTCCAGCCACATTTGAAAGCTGCTTCCCAGAACACCCTTCCCCAGATTGTGGATTAAGACGGGCATTTGGGGACTCATTTCTTTCTCATTTGTGTAAGTGCACTCTATGAGAGGGGTTTCCCTTCATAGATAGGTGATCACATACTATTTTTCCAAATTGAACCACTCTTGGTGGTATATTGGGTTAAGAGATGGGCTGCTGCTAATGGCAAAGTTAATGGTTCAAACCCACCAGCTACTCCTTGGGAGAAAGATGAGGGTTTTCTGCTCCAGTAAAGATGTGCAGTTCTGAAAATCAGCATAGCCAGTCTATTGTGCCATATATGAGGTCAACCCCATGGCAGTGGATTTGGTTTTGGTTTGGGTCTGTGGGGGAAGTCCTTAAGTCATTCTTTAGTCACATGGAGGAGTCCCTGGGTGGTGCAGTTGGTTAACATAGTGGGCTACTAACTCATAGGTGGGAGCTTCAAGCCCAGCCAGAAGTGTCTCCGAAGAAATGCCTGGTGCTGCATTTCAAACAACAACAACAAAATCAGTTATAGAAAAAAACAACAGAATGTCGTTCTACTCTGGCCCAAAGGAGTCCCTATGAATCAGAGTTAACTTCATGGCAACTGGCATGGGTTTGGTCCATGGGAAAAAAGAACCCTTCATAATTGCCTCCATGCCCAATAGTTCCTTTCCTGTATCCCTAGACCACCCCAGCACCCTCAGCATCTTGCCTTATAATTGCCATAGGTCCGTCTCTCTTCCCAATGGGCCAGGCCGTGATGCAGCCGCTGCCGACACAGAGGGATTGTGCAGTCCCTGCATGATCTACAGTCCTCATGACATATATCTTGAATGAAGATTAAGTGATCCTCTCTAGAGCTTAGCTCAGGGGAATCCACTACCTCAGCTGGAACCGAAGTGGTGCCAGACCAATATCTGTTTTTAAAAGATAGAAGGGCATTCCTAATCTTTGTGGATAAACAGAGGATTTAGTGAAATGTTTCTGCAGTTGAGGCTACAGATAATCTGTTGACATGGTCTAAAAGGTTGTAGGTGGTTTAATGTCTCTCGGTACCATCAATTTTGCATTTTGTCCTGACTTAGCAAATTGGTTGTGATTTCGGCTTACTGACAAGGACCTTCAGAAAGAATGTGGTTGCAGGAGCAAGTTTAAGAAAGGAAGGAGCTTTGAAGCAGCCCTCACTGAGTACCAATCCAAAGCTCTGTAACCCAGCACCTCAGAGGGCTTGATCTGGGATGGACTATGGCAGCATCACCATGAGCCACTTCCTCCAGTGGCCCTGACTGTAGGCTCAGAACCTGCCTCTGATTGGCAGCTGAGAGATACTAGGACCGTCACCTGCCACATCGCCTGTATTTCTCCTGGCAGTAAGAAATCCCCAAAGTACACTATGTTCGGGCAATCTTTCCAGCCTACAAGCAGTTGTTGCTTATCTCTGTCAGCTTTGTGCAGGGGAACAATCAGGTTTTGAAATTGAAAGACTTGCATGTGTGTGACTCATGAGGTTAAGAGACAACGCATAACAACTATATTACCAGGTTTCCTTCCTCTTGAAGGATAGGTAAGCAACAAAAGGACCATTTCTCTTAAAACCTCTGATCGAGAGTGGCACACAACTCCTTCCACTTTTATTCTATTGGCCAAGCCCTTCGCTGGCAGGGCAGGGAAGTTTACTCTTTCCTTGGATGACTAGGAAGTGAGTGAAATTTTGTCATCTCATACAAAGGGAAAAGGGAAACATGCTCTATGATCAAATGAGTTTAAAAAAAAAGTCAAAATATTCATAGAATCTGCCGAGTGTGGCAAAAGCATGAGCACTCCCATTGTAGAAGAAACACTGCTCTGAGAAACTACACTGTGCCTTGCAAAGGAGGCTGGAAGGATTTATGCTTGCTCATTTTGGCCAAGTCATTAATCATGGCTGATCAGTAGAAAAGGAAATTGGGTTTGGTGCGGGGATGTGTCATTGGATATGCAGGCGATTCTCCTTGAGATGTATTGGCCCACAACTTTGGACTCACATACAGCAGTGACCATGAAGATGGCATCGGACCTGGCAACATTACATTTTTGTATATAGAAAGTTGACACAGCATCTCCTGGTGGTGTAGTGGGTTACACATTGTGTCCCTAACCTTAAACTCAGCAGTTCGAAAACAGCAGCACTCAGTGAGGGAAAGATGAGGCTTTCTACTCCTGTCAAGAGTTACAGGCTCAGAAACTTATGGGGGCAATTCTCCCCTCTCCTACAAGGTCGCTATGCATCAGCAGTGACTCGATGGCAGGGAGATTAAGTTGATATTACCTATTTTAGAAAACGGTTCTGGTTATTCAATTAAGTAAGGCAGGTGCAGCCCTGTCACACAGGGTTTGTTTAGATAGCACAGTAGTGTCCACTCACTCATTAGCTCAGTGTGTCTAGAAAACCAATGTGTATTTCCACATGGGACAAGTCAGGTTGAAGACACTGGGGATTCGTATTTTGTTGAGCAAGCCCTGGAATTGCAAGAGTTCTAAAAAGAGGTCAAAGTTCCTGTTTTTATAGCTCTCTCTCACACACACAGACACACACACACACACGGAGAAAGTGGTGAACTTCACAGAACGTAGTGAGTACTTCACAGAAAGGGGGGATAATAGCTGTGAACAGGGTTGGGATGGGTCTTGTTCTATCCATTTGAAAGTCTCTAGGCTAAACCGAAATGTCCTGGTGGTATAGTAGGTTCCGTGTTGGCCTGCTAACCACCAGGTCAGCAGTTCTGAATCCACCAGTTCCTCCATGGAAAAAAGATGAGGCTTTCTATTTGAGTAAAGAATTATAGTCTCAGAGAGTCACTGGGGCATGTTTATTCTTCCCTATAGGGCTGCTGCGAGTCAGAATGAACTCAGTACAGTGTGCAAATAACAAGCTGTGCTAATACCATTCCAGAGAGACAGTGGTGTTCCAGGGACATTGGTTTCGCCTGGCCCCTGACCCTGAGGAAACATGAGGTCTTCAGGTCCTCTCCTGCTGCTCTTCTTTACCATCCTCCCATATCCTCCTCTGCACTCCCAAGTGGTGGGCATGATTTATAAACACAGAAATCCACTTACTCCTTTGGAAAAGTGGTTTACTTCACCCAAAAATTCGGAGAACTGTGTCGTCTCCCTTTCAAAGTAAATTATACGATGAACATACAATATTGATTGCAGGCATGTGGATTCTTAATCCTCAAGTTCCCATGAAACCCTGCTTTCCATGCCAAATCAGCCCGCCATTTCAGCACGCCAGTATTGCCAGGAGAAAGGAGCCTCAGCAGCCACCACTGCTCTGCAGCCTACTTTTCACGGTCACACGGGGATGTCAGAGTGCCCCACACCTCGTGCACTTGATTCAGTGCTTGCCTGCAGGGGTTGCATTTCGTTAGAGCCCAACAACTTCTGAGCATTGGCAAATTCCCTCAACCAAAGGTGGGCAGCGGCCTCAAAATGTCACCAGTCATTAACCACCAGCAGGGTTGCATTATGCTCGTCAGTGCCGTCATGTGCAAGGGGAAAGACAATTCCCACAGGCTGCCCGCTGTGTTTGGGGAGGGAATGCCAAGTGGGGAAGCTGGGGGTCCTCACCCCAGCAGCCACAGTTCCTGGCTCCAGGCCCTGCCCCAGGCTGTGCCAGGACGAAGAGCCTGGACTCGCAGAGACTCCATAGCTCGATTTCCACTCAGGTTGTGTTGTGTTGATCATTCCTTCCCTAGGCTGCCACCCATCTGTCAGTTTGTCATCATGTTGTCATTTGTCTATAGCTGTGATTGCTGTAAGCGGTGTCACCAGCTACGATTATAACCAGAGCAAACCACTCTGGACACGCTTCACCAGAGCATCCAAGCTAGGACACACTGGGAAGAAAGACCTGATGATGTACTACTGAGAATGAGTCCATGGAACCCTATGGATCAAAAGAGAATACCGACCAAACAAATACTGGAAGAGGAGCACCCTAGGTGAGAATACACTCACACTATTCAGTGGGAGGACTCCCTGGGTAGTGTTTGACTAGCACCCATGAGGTCGGCAGTTAAATCCCACCCAGAATCCAAGAGGTGCCTAAGGAAGGTAGGCCTGAAAATCTGCTTCCAAAAGGTCACAGCCTTAAAAACCCTATGGAACAGTTCTACTCTGAAATGCATGGGGGTCGCTATGAGTCAAAATGGACCGAAAAGCAGCTAATAACAACAACACTGTATAAAGAACAACACTGCAAGACCATAGGACAAAATACAGAGCAGGCACAATAGCCTCGACCCCACAGGATAGGGCAAATTATTTTCCTTTGTACCAGAGACCGGAACTGTACAATGGAATGAAACCCTGCCTGCTCTTGGGTCATCACCACAGTCGTTGGTCCATGTTGAGTCTATTGCTGTAGCCAGTGTGGACATCCATCTTATCAAGGGTCTTCTTCCCTCTAGCTGCCCCTGTACTTTAACAAGCATTATGTCCTTTCTTAAGAACCAGTCTCTCCTGATAGCATGTCCAATGGATGTGAGATGAAGACTTGCCATCCTCACTTCTAAGGGGCATTCTGGCCATGCTTCCTCCAAGAGGAATTTGCTTGTTCTTCTGACAGCCCAGACGACTTTCGGTATTGTTTGCACGTCATTCACATGCATTGATTCTTCTTCAGTTTTCCTTACTCACTGTCCAGCTCTCACATGCATATTGACCATTGAAACTACTTACCTTGAATTCAGAGCTTAGGGTACACTACTCAAAGCCACATAGCTTGTGAGCGGCTGAAACATGTCTGCTGCCAGGATCTGTCCAATTCATTTTATTGAAACATCATACTCAAAAGGTGCTTTAGGCAAACATATTTTGTCTTTTGACTACATGTCCCAATAATATAACCAGGCTCAGACCCTCACATTGTAATGATTCAGCTATATGTCTGAGAGGAAAAAGACCGCCAACCATAAAACTGATGGGAGAATAGGTACTGATTGTCACCTGCAATGTCATTCCTTCAACAAATATTTATTGAGTGTTATTCAAATGACAACATTTTTCAAAGCTTTAAGAAAACCCAGATGTAGAGAACACAGTCCCTGCTCACAGGAGACTCACAGATACTGCATCGGGGCATTCAAATCAGGGACACCACAGATAGATGCTGAAAGAAAAAATCATTAAAAAAAATAGCAACCACGCACGGAATCCAGGACAGATAAAATCCTCAGGAACAGCAATGGGAGTAGCGATACAGTGGTAGCTTTTTAATCTCCCATCATCTTGCATAGGGGTGGAGTCCAGACTGTCACTCAGGCCATAGCCAGTGAGGTCTCAATGTGGGCATGGCCTTCTCTTGAGGATTCTGGCAACTCCTGTATTCTTTCCTGGGGGTGAGAGACACCCATGACTTGATATTCCTGCTGACAAGATACATGGATCTACATTGACGGCAGCCAGAGCCTTGAATGGGGAGGAGTCATGTGGAGACCCATGCCACTTTCCACCTCCACTGGGTCCATAAGACATTCCACCGACTGCCCTGTGATCTTCCAGCACTTGGTGTCATTGCATGTGTTGCATAAGTCTGAAAAAAATTTACACACTGTTATTGGATATATGGGTTAAATTCGTACTTATGGACGTGGTCTGGACTGGGCTGGGATGTTTTCTTAATATACAATTATTCTTCTAAAAAGCTTTTTTAGGACACATGAGTGTTTATGAATGTGCTTCTCTGGTCAACTCGAACTGACTCAGATACCATGAGGGCACAGGGTGGCTGTGTAGGGAAGGGGAGGAAAAGGGAACTTATAACAATGATGGATTTAGAACACACACACACACAGCCTAGGGGCCGAATAACAGAAATATGGGTAGAGGGACACAGAAGACAGTGTGTATAAAGATATTAATTTATATATAATTTAGTAAGGGTGTGAGGGTTGAGGAAAGAGGGAAAAAACCGGAGCTGATATCAAAGGGGTCAAGTAGAATGATAGTGTTTAGAAAATGATGGTGGCAGCATATGTACAAACTCGCTTGATCTAATTGATTTATGGATTGTTATATTATCTGTCAGAGCCCCCATTAAAATGTGTTCTTTTTTCGATAACAACATAAACTCACTGCCATGGAGTCAATTTTCACTCAGTATAGAACACCCCCTGTGGTTTCCTCGCTTGCTATTCTTTAAGGAAACAGAAAGCCTTTTCTTTCCCCTGCAGAGTGGCTGGTGGTTTCAACTATTGACTTTGAGGTTAGCAGGCACCATAGCACCATGATTCCTAAGGATGCTGATAGAAAGGAAGAACCTTGTGGAACATAATTTAAAATTCTTTAACTATCTAGACTTACTTAACTGGAAGAGTCCCAGAGACTATGACCCTGAGTTACTCTTCAAACCTTGAATTGAAACTGTCCCCTGAAGTCATCTTTAAACTAAATAACAATTTAGCTCTTAAAGGATTGCATCCTTGAGTATTGCAGTCTTTAAAAATCAGCACAAATCTAAATGGGCTACAGATAATTCAAAATATATGTGAGAGGGTTGTGGCAGAGAGATTAAGTAAAAAGAAACACCTAGAATAGAAAGAACAAGAATGTTAATTCAATATGAAGAGTGTGACCAATGTCACTGAACATTGTGTCTAGAAAGGGTTGAAATGGAACAGATTTTGCTTTGTATGTTTTCACATATCAAAATTAAATATTAGTAGAAAAAGAGAGAGACTCGCATCTGTTTGAGGCAGACTACCAAATACTGGGTTATATATAATGCTAAGTATTGAATATTATCCCGTTTTCATATGGCAAGTATGGAAAGTCAAGGATGGAATGAGTCATTCACAGGGGAGATGGCATTTGAATGATCCAGGAATATGGCTAAAGAAGATGCTCATTCCCGAATGTTTCCACTGGGTTCGCAAACACATCAGCAAATGAATGTCAAATAATAACCCGTCTCACCCTCTAACTCAGAGCTGTGCAACCGAACTCTCTTTTATGATGAAAATGTTCCAGAGCAGTGATTCTCAACCTGTGGGTCGCGACCCCCATAGGGAGGGGGGTCGAACAATGCTTTCACAGGGGTCATCCGATTCATCACAGTAGCAATATCATAGTTATGAATTAGCAACAAAAATAATTTTATAGGTGGGGGGAGCACCACATATGAGGAACTATATGAAAGTGTCACAACATTAGGAAGGTTGAGAACCACTGTTCTAAAGGCATGACATCCAACCTGGTAGCTACTACATTTTATCAGGAAAGACCAGTCCATGGAAAGGGACATCATGCTTGGTAAAACTGAAGGTCCACAAGAAAAGAGACTGACCATCAAGGAGATGGGCTGACACCATGGCTGCAACAATGGACTCCAACCTAACAACCATGGCGAGATTTGGCACAAGATCAGGCAGTGTCCTCAAAGTAACATCCTTGATCTTCAGTCTTTTTAAAAGATCTGTTGTAGCACATTTAGCCAATGCAACGTGTCATTTGATGTCTTGACTGATGCTTCCTTGAGAATTGATCTGGCTTAGGGTTTAAAAATTCCCCTTGGCTTCTCAATCATACAGGAGGCCCACACAGTGATCATCTTTCCTCACTACACAGAGTGTCATGCCCCACTCACATTGGTCTCCTTGCTGTTCCAGGAAGAAGCTTGGAGAACCCAATCACAAGGCCTTTTGCACTGACTGTCTCCTACCTGGAACACTTTCCCCACCGCCACATGGCCACTCCTGTGTCTTCCTGCCTTATTCAAGTACTGCACTGTCAATGAGATCTTCCTTGGCTTCGATGCACTACTTGCCCCAAGTTTCCCATCCAGCGCAGTTTAGTGAGAAAATTCTCACTGCTACCTGCAGGGGGGGAGCCTCGGCACTGGCATCTCAGAAAATGGAGCATAATCAGAACAGAAATGTGACCCTACCTCTCATGCTAAAAGGCTGCTAACTGCAAGATCTAAACCACCACACAACCAGCCACTTCTCAGGAGAAAGGCTGAAAGTCTCAGAAACCTACAGGAGAAGTTCTACCCTGTCTTATAGGGTCATTATGAGTCAGTATCAACTCTATGGCAGTAAATTTGCATTTAGGGGGGGGCGCGTTCTAAGGAGCTCTGGGTCACATACCCTGATCAATCCAACTGGCAGCTGCATCAGCTGGCTAAGGCTTCAAAAGACTAAGTAGGTAACCCAGAGCTCAGTGCTGTTGGCAGAAACTTGTGGGGGGTCAGAAGGACTTGAGGTGATGGTGTCCTTCTCAGTGGCCTCAGATAATCTTCTCCCTGGTGTGGGCATCAGCATCTTCTTTGCAAAATGGGATGATTGCATTAGAGAACCACTAAACTCCTACATACCTGAGCAACCAGGAAGCAATTGTGAATCCTGGAGAGGAGCAAAGACTATGCTGGTGGCTCTGCAAATCTTGGGAAGCCTGGAACCGATGCTGCTGGAACTGTCCACTGCGAGGCACCAAGAATCCCGAGAGCTGTAGTTCAGGTCTCCCCCTTGCCTGTGTACCATGGAAGATTTAATAAATGTTCTCCTCATGCTAGGATCCTTGGTGGCAAAGTGGCAAAATCCCTTCACATTGGCCTGTTAACTGCAGGGTTGGCAGTTCAAACACACCTGCTGCATTCCTGTAGGAAGGGCAGCTTTCAACTCCCACAAAGAATTGTTGTTTCAGAAATCCACAAGGACAGTGAGCATGCATGCCAAAACGTAACTTCCGGTCCTGAACTTGGGATCAGCTGCACATGTAAGGATGTGCTTCTAATGTGGAAGGAAATAAAGAGAGGGGATCTGGAAGCAGGAAAAGCCAGGAAGCAGGAGTCACTTAGGCGGACCCCTTTCCTAAAACAACTTAATTAGCATATCACAGATCCTGGCTCAGAGGTGATGTTCAAAGAAGAATTGTTGACTGAATACACAAGGGAAGGAACAGAATAAGTGAACCCAGAAATGTGCTAATGACCAAATTGACTCACAGTTCTGACCCTGCTCTTCTTCTTCCAGGTTCTTCTCTAGTTGCTAATGGTATTTGCTCGACCTCTCACAAGCACAAAAGGAGCCCTGGTGGCCTAGCGGTTAGGCAGTGGGCTGCTAACCACCAAACTAGCAGTTCTAAATTAGCAGGCATTCTGAAGGAGAACAACAAGCTGTCAGATCCTTTAAAGAATTACAGTCTTGGGAATGCACAGTGGTAGCTCTACCCTGGCCCATAGGGCTGCTCTGAGTCTGACTCGACTGGACAGCAGTGAGTATGGGTTTGGTTTGGTTTTCACCGGTACCCCGATCCATTGGTGGTCTTGGTAAATTGCACACGCTGGTTCAGTGGACCTTGTGTAGGGCTTGAGAATTTGCACTTCTAACAAGCTCCTGATGTTGCTAGTCTGTGACCATATTTAGGGTGGCAAGGCTCTGGACTACCCAGGTCTTCCTGGTGGCTGCTGTCACAGCGCAAGTTCCCAAGAGTGCACCGCTACTCATTTCTTTGGAATGATTTGGACTGAGTTTTCCCAGCCATTTCATCAAGGTTTTTGGCTATTTGTTCCATGACACTGAAAAGTTTGGACCTGACATACGTAGCTCAGGCTGTATTATCTATCTTCTCTGCCCTCGTGGATTGGAGATGGATCACCTATGAAGCGATGAGGGTAAGAAGGGTTGGGTGTCCCCGGGTAATGTGAACAGTTAGCGCGCTCAACCACTGCTGATTAAAAGCTTTGCGGTTCAAATCCAAGACCCCTCAGGAGAAAGGCCTGCTGATTGACATCGGAACGACCAGCCTTTGAAAGCTCTGTGGGGTCCCGTGGTGCTGACCCACACGGCGTCACCGTGAGTTGGAATGGACTCCTCAGAAACGGGTTTAGTAAGCAGCACAAAGAGGAAACTCCTTGGAGAACTGGAGGCCACAGTAGCTGAAACCATGGGCTCCAACATACTACCCCTGAGGCTGGCAAAGGACCGGGCAGTGCTGCCTTGTGTGGCAAAGAAGGTCCTTGTGATGTCAGAATGACTGGACAGCACTAACAACAACAAAGGATGTCAGGGCCCTTCACTTCCCCAGACCACTGACCAGGTTCAAAGACCCGCATGCGAGTATAGTTTCACAGTTAGACGTGTTTAGAAAAAATAATGTTTGCAAAAGTAAAATCTTGGTTTACATTTTACAGATCATGCACAATTAGTAGAACTCTTAAGGTCCACCGGAACCTCTTTAGGGTCCCCTCCACTTGCTCACCACCGATAAGTCTATTCTGACTCATATGATCCTACAGGAGAGGGTAAAATTTCCCCTGTGTGTATTTCTGAAACTGTAGCTCCTTATGGGAATAGAAAGCCTCCTCTTTCCCTGCAGCTCGTGGGTTCAAACTGCCAACCTTGTCTTTAGCAGCTCAGGACTGACTTGTATCTCTATGAAACCAAAATCTACCTCACTGCCAGGGAGGTGATGCTGACTCATAGTGACCCTATGAGGCAGAGTAGATCTGTCCCTGTGAGTTTCTGAGACTGTAACTCTTTATAGGAGTAGACAGACTCTTCTTCCCACGGAGTGGCTGGTGGATTCAAAGTGCTGACTTTGGTGTTAGCAGCCCAACATGCAAACCCTATGCCACCAAAGCTCCTTTTGTACCCCTATAAGTAGATAAATATTTCTCTTATATCTGTGTTTCAACCAAAGGCATGGCTATAGAGGAAAAAAGGCCATGAGTGTCAAGAATGATTTGAAAATGTGGAGTTCTTTTGGGAAAGGATATATATATACTTGTGTATATAAATAGAATTCTGACGGCAAGAGTGGTCAGGAGTTGGACTGTTAATCTCAAGGTCAGCAGTTTGAATGAACAACGGCTCCTCTGGAGAAAGAGGAGATTTTCTACTCCTCTAAAGAATCACAGTCTCAGAAACCCACGGGGGCCATTTTACTCAGTCCCATGGGCCTGTGAGTTGGAATGGACTTGATGGCAGTGAGGGTATGTAAATATGCAAACACCCACCTCGAACTTAGGATTTGACCTGCTCCCTCAGCCCCGTGAGCATCTGCATCTGCAGCCATGGACTTGGCCTTCTGTGAAGAACCCATTAATGCACTGCCACAAAGAGAATGAGTTTCCTCTGTGTCAGTCCATTACCCTGCCAACGTTCAGGATGGAGCCAACACCCTTGGTCTCCCAGAGAAATTGGCTCAACATCCCCCTGATGTGGTTGCATGACATAAGCCACTCATGCAATGCACTGCATATGCTCTATTTAATGCACTATCACCAACAAGTCTACATGGGTGGTAACTCTGAAAACCTTGCCCAAACAGCTGGCTTCACCAAAGTATATGGAATCAACCAGTTCGACTCTGCACTGGCTGTACGTTGGCATTGCCAAGGGGGCTTTCTCACTGACCGTGACCTGAATCCTGCTTCCACTAAGCCTTGCTTCATTGGTCTTGGATGGGGCCAGGCCAATGGGAGGCTGGAAAGCTCCTAAGGGATTCCAAAGTATGACCAAGGGTGAACACTACTGCTTTTGGCCATCACATCCAGGAAGGCCCTTGGTACTTTGCCACTCAAAGTAAGATAGGTCAAGGAACCAGCAACATCAGCATTAGCTTCTCCCACGCTAATGCCATCGAGTTGATGCTGACACATAGTGACCCTACAGGACAGGGTAGAACTGCCCTTGTGGGTTTCCCAGACTGTCACTCTTGCCCGGAGTCTACAGCATCATATTTCTCAAAAGGAGTGGCTGGTGGTTTAGGACTACTGTCCTTGTGGTTAACAGCCCAAGAGTACCAGGGCCTCTAGAACTGCTGTATCCTAGACCCCACCCTGAACCCACAAATTCAGAATCTGCCCCCCAGCCCGATTTCCAGGAACCTGGGTAAGTGCATGCATGTGAAAGTTTAAGAAATACTTCCTTAGAAACCATTACTTTCCAGAACAAACTCCTCCTGCCAGAGGTGCAGAAATGGAAGCCCATTAGGCCATGCTCGCCTAGAAGCAATTTGAGGTCTCAGTGCTCCTATATCCTGGCTGTCATCCAGATTTCCTTATTCTCACCTGGACTGTTGTCACTGCAGCAGGTATTGGTGATTCCTCAGCACGAACAGCCCCAAATTAGGTCTAGAGACACAGCTCCCATTTCAGAGTAGTACAATCCACAGTTTACTGTAGAGTTTCTGGCTTTTACTGGCTTGGGGTAGGGTCTAGTGGGAAACGCATCTTAGCAAGAGCCATTATGTATTCTGGATGTGCACAATGAGTTTGTCTTGAGGCATATTTATGTCTGATGTTGTTATGTATTTCCCTTTCTATCCCATGCAACGTTATTTCTTTGAAAATTTATATTTGCTTTTAATTACCCAGACTTATAAGTGATTTATAGCTAGGTCTGATCGATTGGAATCAGATGACCACGCCTGGATTAACCATGGGTCCTGGTGACCATTAGGCACTTCTTTCCATGAATGATATTTTCACCTGAGTGAATGCATTCAAGACTTTTCTTCTCTTAAAGATAAATAAGCAGGTGGGTATCATTTTGCTATGCTGGCACTTCCTTGTGTTGTTTTAAGTTCACCCAGCAATTTTTAAAAAGAGAAACATATTACAACTGTCACACACTTTATAATTCATGTCGAAAAATTTGGGGGAGAGCTAAATAGAGGGGACCCGTGGTGCAGTCTTACTTACTGCTTGTTAGAAGGTACTGAAATCTTATATACATAAACACTAGAAACCTGGAGAGAGGAAATGGTGGTTCCATGGCAGAATTCTCACTAGCCATGAAGGAAATTTGGGTTTGATTCTTGGTCAGTGCGCCTCCTGTTACAGCTACCACCTAACTGCTAGTGGAGGCTGGCATATTGCTATGATGCTGAACAGATTTTAGCGAGGTTTTCTGCCTACCGACAGACTAGGAGAAAAGGCCTGGTGAACTCCTTCAAGCCACCAGCCACTGAAAACCCACCAGCTGACAAGGGGTCAAATCTACAACCCATTGAAGGAATGGGGCAGGACCAGTGGGCATTGAGTTCTGTAGCGCATGGAGTCCGCCTGAGTCAGGAGCTGGCTGACTTGAAGGCAATTGTCCACAGCACTCTCTAGGAAGGCAGTGGTTGGAGCACATAGGCGTCCTTCATGTGGCCCCATGATCATCAAGCCTTAAGTTATGCAACCAACTCTGGGAAATGAAAGATGCCCGGGGTACCAGGGATATTTGAAGGACCTGGTGTAAATAGGTTCAGCCCGAGGGAGTTATGGAAACCACCGAGGTAAGCTACCTGCTGATACCACTAACTTAGCTCCAGTGCGAGTGGATGGGTGTCTGTGCATGTACCCAGCCACCATTAGTGCGTTTTTTGTTGTTGTTGTTGTTGTTGTTGCCGTTCACGTCCGTAGAGTCGATGCCGATTCACAGTGACCCTATATGACAGGGTAGAATTCCCCCTGTGAGTTTCTCACACTGCGACTCTACGGGAGTAAAAAAGCCTCATCTTTCTCTTGAGGAGTGGCTGGTGGTTTTGAATGGTTGATCTTTCCATTAGTCCATTGCGTAACCAGGTGCTGTCAATTTGGTTCCAACTCATGGCCACTCTATGTACAGCAGAACAAAACAACATGCTGCCCTGCACATTTCTCACAGTCATTCCTACATTTGAGCCACTGTGTCAACCCATCTTGTGGACGTTTGTCCTCCTTTTGGCTTGACCAAGCATACTGCCCAACTCCAGGGACTGGTCCCTCATGATAACACCCAAAGTACATGAAGCCAAATGTCACCATCCTCGCTTCTAAGAATCAATCTGGCTGTAGTTCTTTCAACATAGATTTGTTTGTTCTCCTAGAATTTCCTTGGTGTATTCAAAATTCCTCACCAGGACCATATTTCAAATGCATCAATTCTTCTCGTGGGACTTCCTTATGCATTTTCCAGCTTCCACATGAAAATAATCATGCCTTGGGATAGGATATTCCTGAGTTTTTAAGGTGGCAAAGTCACCTTGGTTCAAAAAAATGTTTAAAAGGCCTTTTGCAGCAAATTCACTGAAAGCAATTTATCCAGTGATTTCTTTACAGATATTTCTATGAGCGTTGGTTGTGGATGGGTCCAAGTAAGATGAAATGCTTCATCATTTAAATCTTTTCTCTGTTTATCATGTTGCTTATTGGTTCAGTGGTGAGGATTCTTATTCTTTTAACCTCGAATTGTAATCCATACTGAAGACTATCATCTTTGAACTTCATCAGTAAGTGCTTCAAATCCTCTTCCCTTGCAGCAAGCAAGGCTGGTCGCCTGCATATCTCAGGCTGTTCTCAAATCTTCCTGCAATCCTGAAGTCTCCAATTCAGCCATTCAAAACTCAAAACAGCTCAATGCCATGGAATTCAAGTCAATTCTGACTCCAGCAACCCTGTAGGCCAGGGAAGAACCTCCCGGAAGGTTTCCAAGGCTGTAACCTTTGTGGCAGCACATGGTCACATCTTTCTCACTCGGGATAGCTGGTGAATTCCAAGTGTTGCTCTTTCGGTTAACAGTGAAGTGCTTAAACATTGCCCTACCTGGATTCCAAGTGTGAGCTAGCAGCCACAATTTTCTTCTGAGGCCAAAGGGGTTGTTAGGTGTGAATTATCGACCAAGGGTGGTCCAGCAGACCTGCTCAGTATTCGCCCAGGTGCAAAATCCATCAAGAGGATGTATTGTCATTATTTTTAATCACATAACACACCCAGGTGTAGCAGCAACCCAGCTTTGTAATATCACCCTGGTTTTGATAAATATGTACCATTCCTTGATAACGCTTCCAAATCCATTAATATCCTGCAGCTCAGTCCCTGATGTCTGGCTGTAACAAAATGTGTGAAGGGAGACCATATGTCAATAAACTCTCCCTGTCTGCCTCAACTCAGCGCATAATCAGCTCCAAGGTAAAATGCATGGTAAGTCAGTAATGCGCTGGCGGGGAGGGCAAGGGGCCCCTTTCAGGTTTGTCTTCTGATGAAGCTGACCAAAAGGACTTCTTATTTCAGCCTATTAGGAGAGTGAGAGTTGCCCCCCCTCCCTCGCCATTTTTCTTTTCTTTTCCCTTTTTGTCCCTTTCCCCTTGGAGGGACAGCCTGCTCTGCTATTCTGAAAGGGTTGTCTGTTTTATGCTGCGCTCTCCACTCCATTAAATCACCTTTCCTCACATTAAATACAGGTCTTCAGCGTGGTCAGAGAGCTTTGCTCTGAGGGATAATAATATAATGAGGATGACGTGCATGAAAAATCATTTTTCAGCTCAATCCCAGGCAGACCATGGGAAAGCATGCAATGGGAAGGGGGAGAGGTGTACCTCACTTTAGACAAGAGCCAGGCTTCTGAGGGGGACAGTCTCGACCTGGAAGGCTGCAGAAGGCTTCTTTACCTCACTCACTCATTCACTCATTCATTCAACCAGCTTGCTACTTACTTATTAAATGCCAGACCTTGGGGCTCTCTCACTGAACAAAAGAGACAAAAACCCCCCTTCTGTCAAGAAGCTTCCATAAACAGAGGCATTCAAACACTTCCTAGAGAATGTGTTTAAAGTCCAATTTACACAAAAGCAGAAGAAGAGACTGATGCGAGGGATTTCACGCACACACATGTTCATATATGACTCCCAATGCAGCGACAAAGTGTAGTACTCTTCCAGGAGACACTATTCATTGGAGTTAAATTGCCCCCCCAGACCCCTGAGCTCTCTCTCTTTTTTTTTTCTTTCCTTCTGAGAGCAATAGCCCTTGGAAGGGATTAGCTGTTATCACTCTCTAGCACCTTAGTGTGAAATTATTTATTGGCTCCTTTTCCTGCCTAGATCGGAGGGGCCTCCAGGGCTGCTAAAAGCCAGAAAAATCGCAAAAAAGGCAGCAACAAGAGAGGCAGAGGACAATTGGGGCCAGTGTTTCTCATTTGAGTGCGGGGGGGGGCATTTGTTAAAGATGCAGATTACACAAACATACAGCACACACACACTTCCCTGCCGCCCCACCCAATATGGCCCTACTGAATAAGGATCCTACCCCACCATCTGTCCGGGAGCCCCTGAACTGGCCCTTCCCATGAAACAAGCCAGGGCCATTGAAAGTGACTCTTTAGGCAAAAGACCAATGACTTAGGTTTTCCAAACCAGGATAAAGCCCATTAGTTAAGCACTTGCATATTAACCAAAAGGTTGATGCTTCAAACCCACCCACAGGTTCCTAGGAAAGCAGGCCTGGTGATCTGTTTCTGAAAGGGCACAGTCTTGAAAAGGATCCCTGGTAACATATTGTCCTGCTAGCCAAAAGGTCAGCAATTCAATACTACCAGCTGCTCTGAGAGAGAAAGCTGAAGCTTTCTACTGTACAAATGTATAGTCTCAGAAACCTACCAGGGCAAGTATACTCCGCTGCCATGAGTCAGAACTGACTCAATGGCAGCAAGTGAGTGGATGGGCAGGGATTGATTGGGCACCAACTAACACTAAGAACAACTATTTTGGGTGGCAGTGACATTCTTCTGCTTTATCTAGAATCTGAACTCTCAGCGTCATTAACAATGGAGGCAACAGACAAATAATTATAAACTACAGAAGGATAAAGAGAAGCTAAAGAAGTTACTTCTGTTTGGGGTTTAGTTGTGTGTTTTTTGAGCAGAAAATATGAACTATGAAGGAGCAGGGACTTGCTGGACTTAAATATAAACTGTAAGATCTCTCTCCGGGCTAGAGTTACATCTCAGTTCTTGGCTCTGCATGAGAAAGAATTCACGCCAAAGCCTGGCTCGTCATCCAAGTGAGTTTAATGAAAGTTAAAAGAAGTTTCAGGTTTTACGCGGCACCCCTAGGATTCCTCCCCACCTTGCAGCCTGGCCGAGACTGCTCGAGGTCATGCAAAGATCTCTCTCCTAAATTTTCCTCCAAAAAAAGACCTGTCTCATGTTCTTTCTCAAGTTCTCTCCCCAGTTCCTGTCCCCAGTTTTTCCTTTCTCCCCCTCGCTCCTGCCTTTTCAAGGATTCCCGGGGGGAGGCATGGTGAATGACCCCAGGTCGATCCCAATGGCTGAATTGCAATCACTTGGCCCAGGTGTGCTGATCCAGGTTTAACGCCCATCCGTACCCACCAGCGGAAAAACCTAGGCTTTTGTTCTATGCTTGGTTCTCCTGGGCATGCGTCAATGGACATCTCATTCCTGCCTATCTGCCTAACAAAACCTATTTTTCTTTTTTTTTTTTGTGGGGAAGCTCCATCATCTTTTATTTCCATTTTCCACAAATTTTCTTTTTTTTTTTTAAAAACATTTTATTAGGGGCTCATACAACTCTTATCACAATCCATACATATACATACATCAATTGTATAAAACACATCTGTACATTCTTTGCCCTAATCATTTTCTTTCTTTTTTTTTAATTATTTTTTATTTTTTAACAAATTATTGGGGCTGATACAATTCTTTTCACAGTTCATACATATACATACATCAATTGTATAAAGCACATCTGTACAGTCTTTGCCCTATTTTTCTACCGCAAGTCTTTATTGCCAAAAAATAATGGCCCATAATAGGAATGGCATGAGCATGGCTTCTGCGTTGGATCAGATCAAGAAGATAGCTTTATTGCCCTGTACTAAGATCACAAAAGAATGTAATCCAGTGCCTTGTAGACAGTCTCGTGTACACAAAAGGTTTTCTAAGAGTCTAAATAGGCTGAATTGCAGCTTAAAACAGAGAGGGACCCATTTCAAAGAGACGTGGGGACATGGCTTTCATAAAATGGAATGCATCATGTAATCCAGTGCAGGGGAAACCCAGTAACTTTGGGAAGGAACTGCATTGGCTTGGACTAAACAGCCAGAGATAGTGCTACATAAAAAGAAAGAAGATGATTGATAAAGCAACCCAGACATTATTGTGGAAAAGGAAAAGGGACTTAGAAGACAATCAAAAGCTACAAGGAACCTCTCTTAGGGAGAAGTCTTGTGGTTTCAACTTGTGTGCTCTGGGGGATATTTGGCAGTCACGTATTAAATTGTGCATTCAATTTAATCCCTTTAAGGGATTTTGTCACTTGGCCTACAGCCCAACTATCCTGACAAAAAAAAATCTATCTTGAAAATCACCCTGCTGTGAGGAAGCTAAAGGCAAGCACATGATACGATCACATGGAGGGAAATTGGGGAGCCAATGCAACAGCAAGAACCCAGGCCCTAGACCTATGAACCAAAGCAAACCCATCTTGCCGGGTCTCGCTGCTTGAGCTGGTTTGGCCAATGCCGCGTGGAGTGGAGATGTGCTGCCCCAGCCAAACCTTCCTCAAATGACAAAATTATGAGCAAATAATACACCGAGGGGGATTGAAAGTCACTAAGCAGCAATAGGTAAGTAAAACATATGGGCCTACCATTACCTATCTGTACAGAGTCTTTGGCAACTGGTTTATGGAAGACGCATGCCCTGATTACCTCCCATAACACGTATTCTTTATCATAGCCACGGACACTCATGGAAACATTATAGTTGTGCTTGAGAGAGGAAAAGGTGAGTTAAGAACTGAGAAAATGGTCATGTGGCCTGGATATTGCTCAAACACTCCATTCTCCTTGGTCTTTTGGAAGAAGTAGAGGGATGAGAACCCAAAGCTGTAAACATTGTGTGGATTAGAAACGTGTTAAGTTTGGCATGAGGGCTGAAGGCCCAGGTTGGTAAAATTATTTCTGTGGGATTTTCTAGAACCAGAGCTGCTCTGAGGCCCACACTGGAGAGAATGTCATGGTCATTACCCTTGTATGCTTTATTTTGGCTGAGTCCCTCCCCCATCATGTGTCAGGTCTTACCCAGTGCCCCTTCTCAGCCCTGATACACGGTGTTGCCAAAATGGCTCAGAGATGTTAAGCAATCTGATCAAGGTTATGTGGCTTAAGGTCAGTTACAGAGCCAGACACTGAAATGCAAGAAGACTGACTCCTATGCCCAGACCTGGGACAAATCTCTCTGACAGAGCTGGGTAGATGCCCCTAAACATCCGTCTTGTGTGTGTGTGTGTGTATGTGTGTATCCACATATATATGTTTGGTTTATTTGTCATCAACATAATTAGAGTACTTTCTATCCAATTAAAAAAATGAATTAAGCCAAGGTTGGTGGTTTACAATTTGCACAAGTGCCTTTATGAACTATCATGGTTTACTTTCTTTCATTGAGAGGCAGCTCCAAGCTTCAGAC
Source organism: Tenrec ecaudatus (assembly GCF_050624435.1). Taxonomy (NCBI): domain Eukaryota; kingdom Metazoa; phylum Chordata; class Mammalia; order Afrosoricida; family Tenrecidae; genus Tenrec; species Tenrec ecaudatus. The sequence continues at coordinate 292,248,239 of NC_134530.1, forward strand.
CTCTTCACTCCCCAGGTGAGGTGATACATTCAGACCAGAGTCAGAGGAAAGGATTGACCAGAAAGAGTCAGTTCACTGAATGAAGTTCCTTTGAAAAGGAAGCCAAAATGGCCCTTAAACTCATGGCCATCATGTCAATACTAGCTCATAGTGAGGGACCCTGTTGAACAGGATCCTATGGTACAGGGTAGCTCTGTCCCTGTGACTCTCCAAGACTAACTCCATGGAAGCAGAAAGCACCATCTATCTGCCACAGGGCTGATGGTGGTATCAAATTACTGGCCTTTGGGATGTCAGCTCAACTTGTAACCACTATGCCACAAGGGCCCTTAGTCAATCTAACAGGTATGGCAAAATGTAGAGCCAGTCATTATATACTGAAAATGGATCACCACCACTACAATCACCAAAGGCTTGCTTTCTGGTAGGGTAAGGGGTAAGGGTAAGTGTAAGGCGTTAGGCGTTAGGGGTTAGGCATAAGGGGTAAGGGGTAAGGGGTAAGGGTAAAGGTAAGGCGTTAGGCGTTAGGGGTTAGGATTAAGGGTAAGGGGTAAGGGTAAGGGTAAGGCGTTAGGGGTTAGGCGTAAGGGGTAAGGGGTAAGGGGTAATGGGTAAGGGTAAGGGTAAGGCGTTAGGCGTTAGGGGTTAGGCGTAAGGGGTAAGGGGTAAGGGTAAGGGTAAGGCGTTAGGCGTTAGGGGTTAGGCGTAAGGGGTAAGGGGTAAGGGGTAAGGGTAAGGGTAAGGCGTTAGGCGTTACGGGTTAGGCGTAAGGGGTAAGGGGTAAGGGTAAGGGTAAGGCGTTAGGCGTTAGGGGTTAGGCGTAAGGGGTAAGGGGTAAGGGGTAAGGGTAAGGGTAAGGCGTTAGGCGTTAGGCGTTAGGGGTTAGGCGTAAGGTGTAAGGGGTAAGGGGTAAGGGTAAGGCGTTAGGCGTTAGGGGTTAGGCGTAAGGGGTAAGGGGTAAGGGGTAAGGGTAAGGGTAAGGCGTTAGGCGTTACGGGTTAGGCGTAAGGGGTAAAGGGTAAGGGGTAAGGGGTAAGGGTAAGCGTAAGGCGTTAGGCGTTAGGGGTTAGGCATAAGGGGTAAGGGGTAAGGGGTAAGGGTAAGGGTAAGGCGTTAGGCATTACTGGTTAGGCGTAAGGGGTAAGGGGTAAGGGTAAGGTGTTAGGCGTTAGGGGTTAGGCGTAAGGGGTAAGGAGTAAGGGGTAAGGGGTAAGGGTAAGGGTAAGGCGTTAGGCGTTAGGGGTTAGGTGTAAGGTGTAAGGGGTAAGGGGTAAGGGGTAAGGGTAAGGGTAAGGCGTTAGGCATTACTGGTTAGGCGTAAGGGGAAAGGGGTAAGGGTAAGGTGTTAGGCGTTAGGGGTTAGGCGTAAGGGGTAAGGGGTAAGGGGTAAGGGTAAGGGTAAGGCGTTAGGCGTTACGGGTTAGGCGTAAGGGGTAAGGGGTAAGGGTAAGGGTAAGGCGTTAGGCGTTAGGGGTTAGGCGTAAGGGGTAAGGGGTAAGGGGTAAGGGTAAGGGTAAGGCGTTAGGCGTTAGGGGTTAGGCGTAAGGGGTAAGGGGTAAGGGGTAAGGGTAAGGGTAAGGGTAAGGCGTTAAGGGTTACGGGTTAGGCGTAAGGGGTAAGGGCTAAGGGGTAAGGGTAAGGGTAAGGCGTTAGGCGTTACGGGTTAGGCGTAAGGGGTAAGGGGTAAGGGTAAGGGTAAGGCGTTAGGCGTTAGGGGTTAGCCGTAAGGGGTAAGGGGTAAGGAGTAAGGGTAAGGGTAAGGCGTTAGGCGTTAGGGGTTAGGTGTAAGGTGTAAGGGGTAAGGGGTAAGGGTAAGGCGTGAGGCGTTAGGGGTTAGGCGTAAGGGGTAAGGGGTAAGGGGTAAGGGTAAGGGTAAGGCGTTAGGCGTTACGGGTTAGGCGTAAGGGGTAAGGGGTAAGGGGTAAGGGTAAGGGTAAGGCGTTAGGCGTTAGGGGTTAGGCATAAGGGGTAAGGGGTAAGGGGTAAGGGGTAAGGGTAAGGGTAAGGCGTTAGGCATTACTGGTTAGGCGTAAGGGGTAAGGGGTAAGGGTAAGGTGTTAGGCGTTAGGGGTTAGGCGTAAGGGGTAAGTGGTAAGGGGTAAGGGTAAGGGTAAGGCGTTAGGCGTTAGGGGTTAGGCGTAAGGGGTAAGGGGTAAGGGGTAAGGGGTAAGGGTAAGGGTAAGGCGTTAGGCATTACTGGTTAGGCGTAAGGGGTAAGGGGTAAGGGTAAGGTGTTAGGCGTTAGGGGTTAGGCGTAAGGGGTAAGGGGTAAGGGGTAAGGGTAAGGGTAAGGCGTTAGGCGTTACGGGTTAGGCGTAAGGGGTAAGGGGTAAGGGTAAGGGTAAGGCGTTAGGCGTTAGGGGTTAGGCGTAAGGGGTAAGGGGTAAGGGGTAAGGGTAAGTGTAAGACGTTAGGCGTTAGGGGTTAGGCGTAAGGTGTAAGGGGTAAGGGGTAAGGGTAAGGCGTTAGGCGTTAGGGGTTAGG